>NC_057800.1:475551635-475624089 GCF_018294505.1 Triticum aestivum | reverse complement strand
CGCGCGCACCCGCAGCCGTGCCGAGCCGCACCCGCCGTGCTGCTCCTTCCCGGAGCGCTCGCGCATGCCGTGGCCCGCACCACCGCAGCCCCTTACTGCCTACGACGCGACCACCACCGCCCCACGCCATCCCGCTGCGCCCCACTTGCCCCGCCACCATCATCCGCCACCGTCCGTGCCGGCGCTGCTGCAGCTCGCCGGACCCGCCGCTCGCCTTCGCCCCGCTTCCCGTCGTCCGCTGCTGCTCCTCGCGCGCAGACGTCGCCTCGCTCGCTGTCTCTACTCGAGACCGCTCGCGACGAACCCGCTAGCCACCATGGCCAACTGCGCCGGCCTCCAGCTCCAGTTCCTCCCCTCCGCCACTTCCCCTCACCAGCGCCGTGGCCGCCGGCGCCCTGCTGCGCTGGGTCGTGGCCTCCGCCCGTTAACGGGCACCCGCAGCGGCCCCACACCCGTAGCGCCCGTGCCTGCTAGCCCCTCTGGACAATTGACAGGTGGGCCTAGCCCAAAACGTTTTATTAAAAAAGAATTTAAAAAATATAAATAATAATAATAATATAATTAATTAACTATAGAAATAATTAACTTAATTAATTTTGATTAATTAAACTAAACAAATAATTAAACTAAGTAAACATTAGTTATCTAATTAACCTGGTTAGTTAATTAGCTAATTAATTAGTATGACAGTGGGGCCCACCCCTAATTAATTTTGATTAGATTAATTAAACTGTTTAATTGGGACCCACTGGTCAGATTGACCAGTCAACTCTGTTGACTGCTGACGTCAGCATGACGTCATGCTGATGTCATTAATTCAGTTTTGAATTAATTTAAACAATTAATTTAATTCCAGAAATTAATAAAATCTTTAGAAAATCATATCTTTTAATCTGTAACTCGGATTAAAATATTTTCAACATGAAAGTTGCTCAGAACGATGATACGAACCCGGATACGCAGCCCGTTCGTCCGCCATGCACCCCTAACATATCAAACTCGCAACTTTCCCCCTCCGGCTCCTTTGCCCGAAAACGCAAAACACCGGGGATATTTTCCTGAATGTTTCCCCACGTCACCGGTATCACCTTATACCGCGTTAGGGCACGCCTAGCATCACGCTTTGTCATGTCATGCATCGTCATGCATTTGTTTGCATTATATTTATTGTTTCTTCCCCCTCTTCTCTCGCTAGACATCGAGACCGACGTCGCTGCTATCCAGTACGACTACGGTGTTGACTACCCCTCTCTCTTGCCAGAGCAACCAGGCAAGCCCCCCCTTGATCACCAGATATCGCCTACTCTCCTCTATACTACTTGCATTAGAGTAGTGTAGCATGCTACTGCTTTCCGTTAATCCTATTCTGATGCATAGCCTGTCCTTGCTACTACTGTTGTTACCTTTACCTGCAATCCTAATGCTTAGTATAGGATGCTAGTTTATCATCAGTGGCCATACATTCTTGTCCGTCTGCCATGCTATACTATCGGGCCGTGATCACTCGGGAGTTGATCACGGGTATATACATATACATAATATATGATACTTGTGGAGACTAAAGACGGGTCGGCTCGTAGGAGTACCCGCGAGTGATCCACGGATTGGGTCCAAAAGGACGTTTGTCCCGATGGCCCTCTGAGTGGATCTTTGTGGCGAAGCGACAGGGCAGGTTGAGACCACCTAGGAGAGAGGTGGGCCTGGCCCTGGTCGGCGTTCGCGGTTATTTCAAAATAACACATTTAACGAGATCTTGGTATTTGATCTGAGTCTGGCTACTGGCCTATACGCACTAACCATCTACGCGGGGACAGTTATGGGCACTCGACGTCGTGGTATCAGCCGAAGCCTTCGTGACATCAGCGACTGAGCGGTGCGCGCCGGGTTGGACTGGAACGCCTACTCTTGTATAAGGGAGGCTAGGTCTGCTCACCGACCGCGTACGGAACGTGCAGGTGTGCAATGGGCAATGGGCCCAGACCCCTGCGCCTAGGATTTAGACCGGCGTGCTGACCTCTCTGTTGTGCCTAGGTAGGGCTGTGACGTGTTGATCTTCCGAGGCCGGGCATGACCCAGGAAAGTGTGTCCGGCCAAATGGGATCGAGCATGTTGGGTTATGTGGTGCACCCCTGCAGGGAAGTTAATCTATTCAAATAGCCGTGATCTTCGGTAACAGGACGACTTGGAGTTGTACCTTGACCTTATGACAACTAGAACCGGATACTTAATAAAACACACCCTTCCAAGTGCCAGATACAACCGGTGATCACTCTCTCACAGGGCGACGAGGGGAGGATCATTGGTTAGGATTATGCTACACGATGCTACTTGGTGAACTTACCATCTACTCTCTTCTACATGCTGCAAGATGGAGGTGGCCAGAAGCGTAGTCTTCGACGAGATTAGCTATCCCCCTCTTATTCTGGCATTCTGCAGTTCAGTCCACCGATATGGCCCTTTAAACATTTACCCATGCATATATAGTGTAGCTCCTTGCTTGCGAGTACTTTGGATGAGTACTCACGGTTGCTTTCTCCCTCTTTTCCCCCTTTCCCTTCTACCTGGTTGTCGCAACCAGATGTTGGAGCCCAGGATCCAGACGCCACCGTCGACGATGACTTCTACTACACTGGAGGTGCCTACTACTACGTGCAGCCCGCTGACGACGACCAGGAGTAGTTTAGGAGGATCCCAGGTAGGAGGCCTGCGCCTCTTTCGATCTGTATCCCAGTTTGTGCTAGCCTTCTTAAGGCAAACTTGTTTAACTTATGTCTGTACTCAGATATTGTTGCTTCCGCTGGCTCTTCTATGATCGAGCTCTTGTATTCGAGCCCTTGAGGCCCCTGGCTTGTAATATGATGCTTGTATGACTTATTTTATTTGTAGAGTTGTGTTGTGATATCTTGCCGTGAGTCCCTGATATTGATCGTACACGTTTGCGTGTATGATTAGTGTGCTCCTCCATGCAGAGAGAGCGCTCTGTGTTTCCATTGACTATGATGACCCCCGAGGTCCTGGCATCTTGAGCTTGAGGTACGCATAATGCGGTACCGCATTGAATCTTGCAAATGCGGTTCGCCCGAGTAGTGCGTGATAGCCACTGCGGAACGGGACTATATCGAAGATTAACTCCTCGCTTCGGAAGTTATCCAGGGATCCGAAGACCACTTCTAGTGTGACTGAGCCTGTGCAATGGGCCTCTACACCTAGTATGACGCCTTTGAAGGTCGTTTTTGTGGGTTTGAACCTTGAAGGGTCTATACCCATTTTGTGCACTATGTCCTGATAAAGCAGGTTCAGGCTGCTGCCGCCGTCCATAAGGACTCGAGTGAGGTGAAATCCGTCGATGATTGGGTCTAGGACTAGTGCGGCAAATCCTCCATGACGGATACTAGTGGGGTGGTCCCTGCGATCGAAGGTGATCAGACATGAGGACCATGGGTTGAACTTTGGGGCGACTGGCTCTGACGCATATACGTCCCTTAGCGCATGCTTCCGCTCCCTCTTGGGGATGTGGGTTTCGTATATCATGTTCACCGTCCGCACTTGTGGGGGGAACCTCTTCTGTCCTCCGGTGTTCGGCGGCCGGGGCTCCTCCCCATCATCGCTATGCAACCCCTTGTCCTTGTTTTCGGCATTTAACTTGCCGGCTTGCTTGAACACCCAACATTCCCTGTTGGTGTGGTTGGCTGGCTTGTCGGGGGTGCCGTGTATTTGACACGAGCGTTCGAGTATACGGTCCAAACTGGATGGGCCCGGAGTGCTTCTTTTTAATGCCTTTTTCCGCTGACCGGGTTTAGAGCCTCTGAATCCGGCATTGACTGCCATATCCTCCGTATTGTCGGTGTTGATGCGACGCTTGTGTTTGTTGCGACGTGACCTACCATTGCTATCCTTGGTATACGAAGTACCATGGTTCTTTGATATGTTATTGCTGCGAGCCAGCCAACTGTCCTCTCCCGCGCAAAAGTGGGTCATGAGTGTCGTGAGGGCTGCCATAGATTTCAGATTTTCCTGGCCAAGGTGTCGGGCGAGCCACTCGTAGCGGATGTTGTGTTTAAAAGCTGCTAGGGCCTCTGCATCCGGACAGTCGACGATTTGATTTTTCTTTGTCAGGAACCGTGTCCAAAATTCCATGGCCGATTCCTCTGGCTGCTGAATTATGTGGCTCAAGTCATCGGTATCTGGTGGTCGCACATAAGTGCCCTGGAAGTTGTCGAGGAATGCGGCTTCTAGATCTTCCCAATAGCCAATGGATTCTGCTGGCAGGCTGTTGAGCCAATGCCGAGCTGGTCCTTTGAGTTTAAGTGGGAGGTATTTGATGGCGTGTAGATCGTCACCGCAGGCCATGTGGATGTGTAGAAGGAAGTCCTCGATCCATACTGCAGGATCTGTTGTACCATCGTATGATTCGATATTTACGGGTTTGAAACCATCTGGGATTTGGTGATCCATTACTTCGTCTGTGAAGCATAGGGGGTGTGCGGCGCCTCTGTACTGGGCTATATCGTGACGCAACTCAAACGAGTCTTGTCCATTGTGTTCGGCCCGGCCGGATTTGCTTTTACTGTATCCAGCGTGACGGTTATCGTCTCACGTAGTGGCGCGCCCTCGTGATCCGTAGATCGATCTTGCGTGTTTTGCTTTGTCCTCCAATACGTCTTGCAGGTCTAGCGTTTTCCCCGTGCCTTGAAATTTTTATTTGAGTGGCGTCGGGGTGCGGGCTAAGCTTTTGGCTGAAATGCCTCTCTATCGCGGCCACGAGGTGGCTGATCAACCACGTCATACGCTGGAGATGTAGGTTTTAATGCTTCCTCCTCCAGTCGGGGTAGCAACCCGCGCTTTGGGTAACTCTTGGAGGGGCGTTCGAGTTCATATTCCTCGGCCGCAAGGACTTCAGTCCATCTGTCAGCTAGCAAATCTTGATCAGCTTGAAGCTGTAGTTGCTTTTTCTTAAGGCTATTTGTCATGGCTATAAGCCGGCGCTTGAAGCGCTCTTGCTCGACGGGATCCTCAGGCACGACGAATTCGTCATCGCCGAGGCTTGCCTTGTCTTCGGAGGGAGGCATGTAATTATCATCCTCCACCTCTCCATCTACCGCTCTCTCAGGAGGGCTGGCTTCTCCATCCTCCTGCTCCAAATCTTGCTGGAGGGGATTGTCATCATCTTCGCCACTGTCCGGAGTGCTATTATCTCCTGTGTCAGTAACACCGCTTTTGCTTTGGCGAGACTTAGAGCGGCGCCACTGTCGTCGGCGCTTGGGTTTCTTCTTGGAGGGGTCGTCCTCCGCTGTCCCGTCGCCATTGCCTTCTTTGGGTGTGTCCACCATGTATATATCATATGATGAGGTGGCTGTCCAGTGCCCTGTGGTTAGTGGTTCCTGTTCGTCTCCTGCATCGTCATCCATACCGTCGATGTCTTCGGAGTCAAAGTCGAGCATGTCAGTCAAATCATCGACAATGGCTACTAAGTGGGTGGTGGGTGGGCGGCGAATTTCTTCGTCATCCGCATCCCAATCCTCCGGGACATAGTTCGGCCAGGACTCTCCAGACAAGTAGAGAGACCTTAATGAGGTCAGTATGTTGCCGAAGGGCGAGTGCTGAAAAATATCTGTGGAGGTGAACTCCATGATCGGCGCTCAGTCGGATTCGATAGGCATGGGCGTAGGCGGATCGGAGTCCATGGCCAGGGAAGAATCCGGTAGTTTGGCATCACGGCTCTCGTGAAGGATAAGGTCGATACTCGGCTCGATCGCCGCTGATAATGCGGCCTCCATGGCGGGGTCTATCCGCCCGTCCATGGATGGCGCAATTAGCTCTGAATTGAGGGTCGGAGCGGTTGCCGGTGCGGTTTCCCGAACACTGTCCGATGGTAGAGCTAAATCATGCTCATCGTGACCGTGCGACACACTCGGCAGGGACTCGAATCTGTCGAAGATCAAGTCTCCGCGGATGTCGGCCGTGTAGTTTAAGCTTCCAAACCTGACCTGGCGGCCAGGGGCGTAACTCTCGATCTGCTCCAGATGGCCAAGTGAGTTGGCCCGCAGTGCGAAGTCGCCGAATATAAAGATCTGACCGGGGAGAAAAGTCTCACCCTGGATTGAATCGCTATCGATGATCGAGGGAGCCATCAAGCCTAACAATGACGACACAAAGGAACTCTCAATGAAAGCACCAATGTCAGTGTCAAAACCGGCGGATCTCGGGTAGGGGGTCCCGAACTGTGCGTCTAGGCGGATGGTAACAGGAGGCAGGGGACACGATGTTTTACCCAGGTTTGGGCCCTCTTGATGGAGGTAATACCCTATGTCCTGCTTGATTGTTCTTGATAATATGAGTAGTACAAGAGTTGATCTACCACGAGATCAGAGAGGCTAAACCCTAGAAGCTAGCCTATGGTATGATTGTATGTTGTCCTACGGACTAAAACCCTCCGGTTTATATAGACACCGGAGGGGGTTAGGGTTACACAGAGTTGGTTACAAGGAAGGAGATCTACATATCCGTATTGCCAAGCTTGCCTTCCACGCCAAGGAGAGTCCCATCCGGACACGGGACGAAGTCTTCAATCTTGTATCTTCATAGTCCAACAGTCCGGCCAAAGGATATAGTCCGTCTGTCCGGATACCCCCTAATCCAGGACTCCCTCAGTCGATAACTTGAGGATTATCCTCATTGCTGCATAGAAGAATTACGTCCTGGAAGCACCACTGGGTGCCAGGCCTGCTGCAGATGCTGCTGACAACGTTAAGAAGGTTTGGCAGAGTAAAGCTAATGACTACTCGATAGTTCAGTGTGCCATGCTTTACGGCTTAGAATTGGGACTTCAGCGACGTTTTGAACGTCATGGAGCATATGAGATGTTCCAGGAGTTGAAGTTAATATTTCAAGCAAATGCCCGGATTGAGAGATATGAAGTCTTCAATAAGTTCTATAGCTGCAAGATGGAGGAGAATACTTCTGTCAGTGAGCATATACTCAAAATGTCTGGGTATCATAATCACTTGACTCAAATGGGAGTTAATCTTCCTATTGATAGTGTCATTGACAGAGTTCTTCAATCACTGCCACCAAGCTACAAAAGCTTCATGATGAACTATAATATGCAAGGGATGAATAAGACTATTCCTGAGCTCTTCGCAATGCTAAAGGCTGCGGAGGTAGAAATCAAGAAGGAGCATCAAGTGTTGATGGTCAATAAGACCACCAGTTTCAAGAAAAAGGGCAAAGGGAAGAATAAGGGGAACTTCAAGAATAACGGCAAACAAGTTGCTACTCAGGAGAAGAAACCCAAGTCTGGACCTAAGCCTGAGATTGAGTGCTTCTACTGCAAACAGACTGGTCACTGGAAGCGGAACTGCCCCAAGTATTTGGCGGATAAGAAGGATGGAAAGGTGAACAAAGATATATGTGATATACATATTATTGATGTATACCTCACCAGAGCTCGCAGTAGCACCTGTGTATTTGATACTGGTTCTATTGCTAATATTTGCAACTCGAAACAGGGACTACGGATTAAGCGAAGACTGGCTAAGGACGAGGTGACGATGCGCGTAGGAAATGGTTCCAAAGTCGATGTGATCGCCGTCGGCACGCTACCTCTACATCTACCTTAAGGATTAGTTTTAGACCTAAATAATTGTTATTTGGTGCCAGCGTTAAGCATGAACATTATATCAGGATCTTGTTTGATGCGAGACGGTTATTCATTTAAATCAGAGAATAATGGTTGTTCTATTTATATGAGCAATATATTTTATGGTCATGCACCCTTAAAGAGTGGTCTATTCTTGTTGAATCTCGATAGTAGTGATAGACATATTCATAATGTTGAAACCAAAAGATGCAGAGTTGATAATGATAGTGCAACTTATTTGTGGCACTGGCGTTTGGGTCATATTGGTATAAAGCGCATGAAGAAACTCCATACTGATGGACTTTTGGAATCACTTGATTATGAATCACTTGGTACTTGCGAACCATGCCTTATGGGCAAGATGACTAAGACGCCGTTCTCCTGAACTATGGAGCGAGCAACAGATTTGTTGGAAATCATACATACTGATGTATGTACTCAGATGAATATTGAGGCTCGTGGCGGGTATCGTTATTTTCTCACCTTCACGGATGATTTGAGTAGATATGGGTATATCTACTTAATGAAACATAAGTCTGAAACATTTGAAAAGTTCAAAGAATTTCAGAGTGAAGTGGAAAATCATCATAACAAGAAAATAAAGTTTCTACGATCTGATCGTGGAGGAGAATATTTGAGTTACGAGTTTGGCCTACATTTGAAACAATGCGGAATAGTTTCACAACTCACGCCACCCGGAACACCATAGCGTAATGGTGTGTCCGAACGTCGTAATTGTACTTTACTAGATATGGTGCGATCTATGATGTCTCTTACTAATTTACCACTATCGTTTTGGGGTTATGCTTTAGAGATGGCTGCATTCACGTTAAATAGGGCACCATCAAAATCCGTTGAGATGACGCCTTATGAACTGTGGTTTGGCAAGAAACCAAAGTTGTCATTTCTTAAAGTTTGCGGCTGCGATGCTTATGTGAAAAAGCTTCAACCTGATAAGCTCGAACCCAAATCGGAGAAATGTGTCTTCATAGGATACCCAAAGGAAACTATTGGGTACACCTTCTATCACAGATCCGAAGGCAAGATATTCGTTGCTAAGAATGGATCCTTTCTAGAGAAGGAGTTTCTCTCGAAAGAAGTGAGTGGGAGGAAAGTAGAACTTGATGAGGTAACTGTACCTACTCCCTTATTGGAAAGTAGTTCACCACAGAAACCGGTTCATGTGACATCTACACCAATTAGTGAGGAAGCTAATAATGATGATCATGAAACTTCAGATCAAGTTACTACCGAACCTCGTAGGTCAACTAGAGCAAGATCCGCACCAGAGTGGTACGGTAATCCAGTTCTGGAGGTCATGTTACTTGACCATGACGAACCTACGAACTATGAGGAAGCGATGGTGAGCCTAGATTCCGCAAAATGGCTTGAAGCCATGAAATCTGAGATGGGATCCATGTATGAGAACAAAGTGTGGACTTTGTTTGACTTGCCCGATGATCGGCAAGCCATTGAGAATAAATGGATCTTCAAGAAGAAGACAGACGCTGACGATAATGTTACTGTCTACAAAGTTTGACTTGTTGCGGAAGGTTTTCGACAAGTTCAAGGAGTTGACTACGATGAGACCTTCTCACCCATAGCGATGCTGAAGTCCGTCCGAATCATGTTAGCAATTGCCGCGTTTTATGATTATGAAATTTGGCAAATGGATGTAAAGACTGCGTTCCTGAATGGATTTCTGGAAGAAGAGTTGTATATGATGAAACCTGAAGGTTTTATCGATCCAAAGGGACCTAACAAAGTGTGCAAGCTCCAGCGATCCATTTATGGACTGGTGCAAGCCTCTCGGAGTTGGAATAAATGTTTTGATAGTGTGATCAAAGCATATGGTTTTATACAGACTTTTGGAGAAGCTTGTATTTACAAGAAAGTGAGTGGAAGCTCTGTAGCATTTCTAATATTATATGTGGATGACACATTGCTGATTGGAAATGATATAGAATTTCTGGATAGCATAAAATGATACTTGAATAAGAGTTCTTCAATGAAAGACCTCGGTGAAGCTGCTTATATATTGGGCATCAAGATCTATAGAGATAGATCAAGACACTTGATTGGACTTTCACAAAGCACATACCTTGATAAAGTTTAGAAGAAGTTCAAAATGGATCAAGCTAAGAAAGGGTTCTTGCCTGTGTTACAAGGTACGAAGTTGAGTAAGACTCAATGTCCGACCACTGCAGAAGATAGAGAGAAAATGAAAAGTGTTCCCTATGCTTCAGCCATAGGCTCTATAATGTATGCAATGCTGTGTACCAGACCTGATGTGTGCCTTGCTATTAGTCTAGCAGGGAGGTACCAAAGTAATCCAGGAGTGGATCACTGGACAGCGGTCAAGAACATCCAGGAGTACTTGAAAAGGACCAAGGATATGTTTCTCATTTATGGAGGTGACAAAGAGCTCATCGTAAATGGTTACGTTGATGCAAGCTTTGACACTGATCCGGACGATTCTAAATCGCAAACCGGATACGTGTTTATATTAAACGGTGGAGCTGTCAGTTGGAGCAGTTCTAAACAGAGCTTCAAGGCGGGATCTACATGTGAAGTGGAGTACATTGCTGCTTCGGAAGCAACGAATGAAGGAGTATGGATGAAGGAGTTCATATCCGATCTAGGTGTCATACCTAGTGCATCGGGTCCAATGAAAACCTTTTGTGACAATACTGGTGCAATTGCCTTGGCAAAGGAAACCAGATTTCACAAGAGAACCAAGCACATCAAGTGACGCTTCAACTCCATCCGGGATCAAGTCCAGGTGGGAGACATAGAGAGTTGCAAGATACATACGGATCTGAATGTTGCAGACCCGTTGACTAAGCCTCTTCCATGAGCAAAACATGATCAACACCAAGGCTCCATGGGTGTTAAAATCATTACTGTGTAATCTAGATTATTGACTCTAGTGCAAGTGGGAGACTCAAGGAAATATGCCCTAGAGGCAATAAGAAAGTTATTATTTATTTCCTTATTTCATGATAAATGTTTATTATTCATGCTAGAATTGTATTAACCGGAAAAGTAATACATGTGTGAATACATAGACAAACATAGTGTCACTAGTATGCCTCTACTTGACTAGCTCATTGATCAAAGATGGTTAAGTTTCCTAACCATAGACATGAGTTGTTATTTGATCAATGAGATCACATCATTAGGAGAATGATGTGATTTACTTGACCCATTCTGTTAGTTTAGCACTTGATCGTTTGTTTACTGCTATTGTTTTCTTCATGACTTATACATGTTCTTATGACTATGAGATTATGCAACTCCCGAATACCGGAGGAACACTTTGTGTGCTACCAAACGTCACAATGTAACTGGTTGATTATAAAGGTGCTCTACAGGTGTCTCCCATGATACTTGTTGAGTTGGCATAGATCAAGATTAGGATTTGCCACTCCGATTGTCGGAGAAGTATCTCTGGGCCCTCTCGGTAATACACATCAGTATAAGCCTTGCAAGCATGATAACTAATGAGTTAGTTACGGGATGATGTATTATGGAACGAGTAAAGAGACTCGCCGATAACGAGATTGAACTAGGTATTGGGATACTGACGATCAAATCTCGGGCAAGTAACATACCGATGTCAAAGAGAACAATGTATAGTGTTATGCGGTTTGACCGATAAAGATCTTCGTAGAATATGTAGGAACCAATATGAGCATCCAGGTTCCGCTATTGTTTATTGACGGGAGACGTGTCTCGGTCATGTCTACATAGTTCTCGAACCCGTAGGGTCCGCATGCTTAAAGTTCTGTGATGATCGGTTTTATGAGTTTATGTGTTTTGATGTACCAAAGGTAGTTCGAAGTCCCGGATGTGATCACGGACATGACGAGGAGTCTCGAAATGGTTGAGATATAAAGATTTATATATTGGAAGCCTATATTTGGATATCGGAAGTGTTCCGGGTGAAATCGGGATTTTACCGGAGTACCGGGGGTTACCGGAACCCCCTTAGTGGAGAAGAGGAGGGGCAGCCAGGGCAGACCGCGCCCCCCCTTTCCCTCTAGTCCGAATTGGACAAGGAGGGGGCGCCCCCTTTCCTTCCTCTCTCCCTCCTCCTCCCCCCTTCTCCTATTCCAAGTAGGAAAGGAGGGAGTAGGACTCCTCCTGGCACGCCTCCTCCTGGCCGGCCGCCTCTCGCCCCTTGCTCCTTTATATACGGGGGCAGGGGGCACCTCTAAAAGCACACTACAAAAAATACACTTCCATGATCATATGTGTTTGTCAAAGTAGGTCGCGTTTTTTGTCATGCATGTACATCCATGACAAATTTATGACAGAATCAAGATATTTGTACCTGTGCTGTCGTAGAAGTGTTCCATGACATTACCAAAATTATCATCACAGAAGTGTCCACTTCCATGACGATAAATCGCGTGTCACAGAAGTGCTTTCGTCAAGGGTGACCGACATGTGGCATCCACAGTAACGGAACACCGTTAAGCTATCGGGTCGGGTTTTGGATCCGATAACCCGTTAACAGCCCCGACCAATGGGAAATTTCCACGTGTAAAATTCTTATTGGCCGGACGAAACACGTGTCAGCTCGTCAGTGGGTCAGATAGACGCCTATGATATGTCTACACGTGCCACGGTCCACCACTGGCCCATTTAGCTTACAAAGCCGACCCGTTTGACTTGGTCAAAAGTTAACGGGCTGGCCCATGAAAAGCATGTTAACGGTCTCTTCGCAAATAGCCCATTTTACGACCCGTTAACTCACGACCCGTTAGGCCCTAAAGGAAATCGGCCCAACAACGTCATGTGGGCCGTCAAATATAAGACCATCCCATTTCACTTTCGGCCCATGTATGGCCCATGATGTCTTTCAGCCCATATGAGGCCTTCGTATCTTTCGGCCCTTTACAGGCCCACGGTGACTCTAGCCCATAATGAACTGTAATTTTCTTTATACCCGTTAACGGCCCATGATTTACATGGGCCATTTCCAGCCCGTGTTAGCTTTCTGCCTATTGATGGACCATACGTTCTTGGGATCCTTTTCGGCCCTCGATTACTTCTAGCCTGTTACTGGCCTGTTCCCCTAATGGGCCAAATTCAGCCCATGGCAAGAGTCGGCCCATTTCTGGCCTGTTAACCCGTTGCGCCGTTTCCAGCCCGTCCTATATTCTGGCCCATTAACGACCCGTTATGCCTGTGACAGAATTAAGCCTTTGCTATCCTACGGCCTGTTACCGTGCTGGGCCGATACCAATTACGCCCGATTACGGCCCATGTAGACCCATTTATCCAACGGCCCGAGGCCCACCGATTACAGGCCCATTTATCGACGGCCCGTAGGAGACCCATGGATCCTATAGCTCGTATATGTCCCATGGTAGTTGCGGCCACTAGCAAACAAGGAAAAAAGAAGACTAGGAAATAAATAAGGCCGAAACTAACGCTAGGCTATTAAGGCGATTGCACAAATTACATCCACTCGGCATCAAAGATCGCCACCAGCGCAAATATAGGGAACACCCTACACTATACAAAAATGGCTTGCTGTTTTCTTCAGCCGGTGGCTGCACGTTAAGAATAAATTTTGTATCGCACCAAAACAAATTACAACTATATAACAAAAGGAAGGTTGGCATAAAACTTAACAGTCTAGCAGATAAATGCACCACCAGAAGTTCAGAAGCTCAGCTCATTTGACCTGACTGTTACGTTTTCATGTTGTATTGTCCGATGGAGCACCATAACCCTTGCCTTCATTTCCCCCTGAACAACATAGCAAATGTCTGATAGTCTGGTTTCAAAACCATGCATATCTTGACGACATTGAGCAATGTTTCTCCTTGTTTCACAAAGGGTCTCTGTTAGGGAATGGACTTGTGTCTGGAGCGCAGATACAACATTGCTTTGAGCTTGCATATCTTGATCATGAGGCAGTTTGGACGATATTGCGTTAACAACCAACCCAGTATTATGCAGGAATGTGCTTTTGGCACCGTTAGTAGACAGGTACTGACCCACTGTAGCAAGAGCTGACATTGTGGTTATAGATGCCTCGCCACCTTCAGAAGGTGGTAGTTCCACCATTTTTTCCATAGCTCGCTGAAAAGTTGAGGTTTTACATTAGTAGTACCAGAACAGAAGATATTAAGGAGGTAACAAAACCAAACAAAATAGCTTTGGTCTATATACAGAACTTATTCTGGTGAACCCATGTAAAATATTAGTTGTATTTTATTGCAAAGTACATAATAAAACCAGGTTCCAAACATATGGCCATGTACCATCGCTAATGTATTGTCTATTTCTTCACATTGTATTGAGGGCTAAGGATAAAGAGATGAAGTTTATAATACGGTAAGCATAGTATGACATCATTCGTATCACAAAACAACTGAGAACAGACAAACAAGCAATTGTAACGTTGTGTGGGCAAGTCCAGCACGGAACTAGATTACGGGTCAAGATCAAAGGAACATCACTCCTCTCTTTTAAACATTGTAAGATGCAATGATACGCTAAGACAATTGTGTATAAAATTGAAAAGAGTAATAGACATTGGCTGCAAACCATGCAGTTCAAGGCACAAGTCAGAGTAAGCAGTAGTTAAAATGCATGAGGATTAAGGACTTACAACAACGGATTTGACTGGTGTAGTCATGCCCTTCTTCTTGCTGGTGTGACAGTCCTTGAAGATTTCCACAACATTTGGTTCAGGTACTTTTTGGTCCTTGCGGGCTTTCCTCTGCATTTCGAACAAGTCAATATAGATTTGATAATATGGTACAGCGAAAAGAGTGAAACGGCAGCTAATTACAAGAGCCTCGCAGTGTGCAATATAGCTACGAGATCCTGTCGTCTGTTGGAATTTCACTTTTTTGTACGATTGGCCTTGTTCTTTGAACAGTTCACCTACAAGAAGATAGATTTGTGTGGCACATGCGTAAATAGGACTTCAACATGTGATCTGATCACATATATATAATGTACCTGATACTTCAGATCAGACCAGTGTTTAACAAGGCCCCTCCAGTCTTCATCCGATATATTTTCCACTGGAGATGTTTAGGAAAGTTCACTGTTAGCCTTGGCTTCAAAGTGAGTTTTCCTCAAGTTATACCGATACTGTCGCAGAGCGGACTTGAAAACATGGGTGCAAGCTTGTCTGGTTGCATCATCTTGGCTATCCAACTTGAACCTCATCAGTTGAAAATTATGGGAGTCTCATTATCAGCAACCTAGAAAGTATGGGACAGAGCAAGACGATATTACTAGTTTCCATACATAACCATACTTACAGATAAATGGTCGAGGAAGGTGTTGAACTGGGTTTCGTCTTTGTCGTTCCTATACTGAATCCATGTTGGGAGGATACGTATATGACACCTAACGGCAACCGCTGCCTCTGATACTAACTTGGTTGACTCTGTAGCATCACGTGGCCTTTTTAAACCTGCCTCAAAACGGATCTCCATTCTTCCTCTTATAGATTTAGTTAACCTATCGAGCATTATCCCTGATGTTTGTTTCCTATTGCGCCTAGGTGCTAGTCCAACAACGAACATAGGAAGTGTTAGTGTACATCACACTGTGAGACTACATATAAAGAAGCATGCAACTGTAACTTGACTCCATCACCTACCTTCTTCCTGTTGAAGCTCACAAGGTTCATCTGATATTGCCAACTCGTCTTGTGTCAAGAGTGCTTGGGAAGTAGTGTCAGGTGGCAAGGGAGCTTGGGAACGTGCTACTAGCTCAGTTGACGCACGAGTAAGTCATGCAGCTGGTAGTACTATGGTAGGTGTTGCAAGAACTAGGGCTATCTTTGCTTGTTTGGTGGCAGCTATTTGTTTCTGTTTGGCTTTTTTTCAACTCGTGTAGCATGGGATGCCGTGTTTGTAGAATTTTCCGCTGGACCTTGACCTTCTATTGCACCATCAGTACCAGCAGAATCTGCAGGATTCATCCGCTTCTCATTCCCTGCCATTCTGTGTTTCTTCCTCTTTCTCTGTGCCATGTTAAGTCAAGCTGACAAGAAAAATGAATAACAATTTAGTTCTTCAGAACAAATTGATGTGTGATGCAGACGAACTGAACTTTGATGTTAGACAACCACATGATAGGAGGATGTAATATGTATGAAAAACAGGACGGAAGAGATAACCAGAACTATGATGTGTAAACTAAGAAGAAGAGATTTCACCAAATTAGAAGCAATGCAATGGAAGGTAGACACCATATGAAAGATGCTACAAATATCGCTCTGCCAAGTTAATAGTGTCTCATCATAAATGGGGTTTGAACAAATGTGAAGCAGTACAAGAAATAAATCATATGCAAGATGCAAACAACATCACACTACCATGTTAGAGGTCTCTCGTCATTAGTGCCATTGCATATTCACAGCATTGCATATTCACACCTTATGATGTGTAAACTAAGGAGAAGGCATTTCAACAAATTAGAAGCAATGAAAGCTAGACACCATATGAAAGATGCAACGAATATCACTCTACCAAGTTAAAACTGTCTCGTCATAAGTGCCATTTCAACAAATTAGTAGTACAAGCTAGAAAAGAATGTGAGATGTAACCTATATCACACTCCGAAGTCAAACATGTCTTATGATAAGTGATTGTTGCAGGTTACACAACAGTAGTAATTTGATGTAAGAACATGGTGTGATAGACAGATATTGTATGTTCTAGAAACAGGAACACGTGTCTTATTCAAGTATAATGTGTAAAGTAAGTAGATGGAATTCAACAAAATTAGAAGCAATACAAGCTAGACATCACACATAACATGCAACCACATATAACGGTACCAAGTTAGAGGGAGCACCGGTGATGCTGCACTAGGGGAGACGTGCTCATCATAAACACAACTTTGTTGAGTGTTTATGCATGTGTTGTCTTGTAAATCATCTTGGGGGTGTGGAGGAGTAGAAACTGTAGAGGCCCTCCGTTTGGAAGGAGCACCTTTATCCGCTGCCTTGCTAACTTCCTTCCGCTTTATTGATTTTGAATTGTCAAGTAAAACCGACAAGAAAAAGCAATAAAATTCTCTCTTCAAAACTCATTCATGCATGATACTGACAATCACTACTTTGATGTAAGGCAAACACATGATACCAGGATGGAATATGTACGAAAAATAGGACGGCATGGCATGTTCACAACTGTTTGTGTAAACTAAGCAGAAACCATTCCAGGAAATAATAAGCAATGCAAGCTAGACACCACATGAAAGATGCAACCAATATGACTCTGCCAAGTTAAAAGCGTCCCATCATAAATGGAATTTCAACAAATTAGAAGCAGCGCATGCTATAAATCATATGAAAGATGCAACTAATATCGCATTGCATATACTAAAGGTGTCTCGTCATGTTGATTGATGCGAGATACAAAAAAACAATAGTTTTATGTAAGGACATGCTTAATAGATAGATGTACTATGTAGTAAATATAGGAAGGCATGTCACATTAACATGTATAATGTATAAGCTAAGCAGACTAGCACATGCAGTTTAACCAGATTGGAAGAATTACAATCTAGACACCATATGCAACATGCAACCACATATCACGCTGCCAAGTTAGAGCAAGCACCTACGATGCTAGTGTAGGGGAAATGTTGTAATCAACTACAGAGCTACATTCACTATCTTCATCTAGCATTTCTATTTCTTGAGAATCATGTCGGGAGGCTGACGCTGCATTCTTTAAATGAGGAGTAGTCCACTTGCCTGCCTGCCTCGTCATAAGTGATTGATGAGGGATACACAAGAACATTAGTTTGATGTAATAACATGGTTAATACACAGATGTACTAGTATGTACCAAAAACAGAAAGGCATGTCATATTTAAAGGTATAATGTGTAAGCTAAGCAGATGCAATTTAACCAAATTGGAAGCAATACAAGCTAGATATCCGGCTGGAGTGGTGAGCATGATCATCTAGGACCTGAGAGCCTGGTGGGAGGCGGGCTGCTTCGCCACCATCGCAGCTTTTTAGTTGGCTTCCAGGTGATGCCTATCTTTGATGGGCTTGTCACTGGCTCGGCCAGTGCCCTGACTAGCTATTTGTCTTCTGGTGCTCACGGGATGGTGGTTCATGTAAAAAATATATCTTTCCTTATCTTATCGACTTCGGCCTTTCGAATACAAGCTATACACCATATGGAACATACAACCACATATGACACCGCGAAGTTAAAGCAAGCACCTGGGATGGTGGTTCATTGCGAGCGAGGTCATCAACTCCAGAGCTACGTTTACCGTCTCCATCTGCTGACACTGCACCCTTTATAGCGATGTAACGTGTCTTGCCTACCCGCATACGAAGCTGGAGCGACTTCTCTCTTTTCTTTTTGGCTTCTCTCATGGTAGCAGAGTCTGAAATACCCTTGCATAAAAACACAATAGTCAGAGTAAGGGTGAAGTGTGTGCAGAACTAGTGCACTGTAAAAGTAGCAGATAGCAGGTGGCTGAAAAATAAATGATAGGAGACATATGATAGCTCTACAACATTGCATGGCAAACAAAATTAGATTCTACTCTGTATGATTTTGTAATATATGAGCAGAAGAAATGCAGGTACTCCTCCAGCACACCACCACATGTGGTCATATCTAAGATAACAGTCGACTGAAAATAAATAGGTCAGTCGATTTTTTAATGAACCGTCCAATCTATAAGGAACGGGCAGATGGCCTTCGTCTACCTCCCGCCAGTCACTGTTGACGATCTTTCTCGAACCGCCAGCGACCACCGGCCCAGACCCCTGCCTCCGCCGCTCTGCCCTCCCATCGACCTCACACCACCGCCGTGCTTGGCAGCGCCCCTAGGCCATCCCTTTAATCTCGGCCGACCTCCAGATCGGGCGCCAGTAGCTCTAGGCTGCACACGCCCCTAAGATAAACACCAAGGCGCTTCTTCCCCGGCGTAATAGGCGTACTAGCACCTGTTACGCTGGGGAATGCTTCTGTTAATTGGGAATCAACTGGCCAGAAATTGAAATTCAGGGGGGCGAGGGACCTCTAGCTAAGGTGAAATTGTATATGAGGAGAAACCTTGTGCATCGCGAGTTACTAGGAACATCTAGTATCAAGAAGAAGCGGTCAACTAGTGTCTTCTATGGGATGAATACCGTGCAAGCAGAGACGTAAGATTTGCACGAATAAGGGAAGAGGAGTACCTTTTTGGTTGCCGGTGTGGTCACCTCCACATGTCGCGCCGATCTTCTTCTTTTTACCGGGAAACCGATGTTTTGGAGGGTGCAGGCTTGGACGAACCCATGGCCAAATTGTTGAATGTGTTGCCGTGGCCGTATGTCGGCGGAGGGGAAGCAGATCCGAGGAGACGAAGGACGGCGTAGTAGGAACAGCTCCGGTGCGGTGGAGGGTGGCGAAGTTGGAGCGGCAGCGGTGAGGCATAGGACGGCGTGGTTGAATTGGCTTGGTTACGGATGGCTCGGCCTCGGCTTGAACTACTAGCCGTGGAGGGCGTTGCAATTGAGGTTGTGGTGGACGAAGACGCTGGGGTATCGGCTCCGGCGTGATGGAGGAGGGCGGCGGTTTATGGGTGGGATGGGGTGGCGGACAGAGGACGCCGAGGTTTCGCGGCTGGTGGAGAGATAGTTTTGGCGCCCACGGAGTACGAATGGGGAATCAGACGGGTGGGGGGGAACCATGTTTCAGTCTGGGACGCGCTTGTTTTTGGATTTTTTGAACAGAAGATGGGACACGCTTGTTTGAAATTTAGGGAAAGTACAAACTTTGCCCCCCTCTTAAATTTCGGACCTACTGCGGGTCGGGGTAGGATGGTAATCCCAGGTGTCCCAAATAGTGGGCAGGAGCGATTTCAGCCACGCGCATGTGTGCTTAGGCGACCATTGTGTATGAATGTTTTTCGGATGCGGTTGTGTGGCATCTAGATGAAGCTACAAACCTACCCTGGTTTAGACCTTTGGACGTCGGGCAGGTAGGTTTCACAGGTCGGAGTTATTAGAAAAGTAATTTCCTGGTACTACCAAACATTGGTCTCACGCGGTTTCGGGTGAGTAGAGGCTCTTTTGGCGCTTCGTTCGAAATTTTGAAACACAAGCATTCACGTTTAGAGTACTCTTGAACTATTAGGATTGACCTAAATAGACAACATTATATTTGACCTTGTATGTTTGAAAACCTCATTAAATTATCCGCTTCTTTTTGAAATTTTGACACTTGAAAATCCTATAACTACGATTATTTTGGAATGGAGGAGCTAAATTTGAATCTATTTTCTACACGACTACATATGCTATTATGTACAAAATCAGAGCAAAGATTGGTGCCCCCATAATTTAGGTATGGTTTACAAATGCCATGATATCAAATTCAAATAATTGAATGGACTTCATGTTGAATTTGATTTTTTTAAACCACCTTAAGTTGAATTCAAATGTATGCTAGTTCATAGGTAGCTATTTATAATGTCCATTGTGTAACTTTCGTATGTATAATGTGCTTTACACACACAACATGAACTATACTCACGTTTATATTTGATTGCTAAAGCGATGCATTGTCGGGAGTTCAAAATACTAACTATGTGGATCAATTGTGTCGAATAATAACATAGACATGCTCAAATTCGATAGAATCTAGATGTCTGATGGATCAATCACCGCTCCTTACGCGAATTGCAAATATCATGATCCCATCCTAATATTTGGATACAATTTATATCTTTAATCAATGTGTAGAGCAGTCTTTTACGTGTAGTTTCACTCTCCATCGGTGGTCTCTCACACATGCTCACACACTCTCTCCCGAGGTGTCTTTCTCGCACACATGCTCTAGATATAACCCTCCCTCCCTCTCGTAACCATTTACAACTGTTTCCACTAACCTTTATCACAAGCACTCTTCCTCTCGCAAACATACACACACACAATCCTCATCGACCCTTTCTATATACATGGACCTGCCTACGTGTCTCATGTACGCACATTATCTTTACGCCTGTCTCTCACGCATTGTCCACACCTCTCTTCCTAATCGACGAGTATGATTCTAGCAGAGCATTATGTAGGAGGCCCCTTAAAGTTAGGTTGGATGAATAGTAATATCAGAGATAAAGGGGTTACCTTAGTCCGAGAACCTAGGGTTACAAATCCTAGCCGGCTTTGTCAGTGGACACAGAGTCCTTCACAATTCTGCTATCTTTGTCTTGTACGACTAGTCATCCATGGGTCTTCCTAAATGCGCCACGAGCCGACCAAATTTGGCGTAGGACGGAACCGAACGAAGGGCCTCACCTCGAGCCACCGGACCTCACGCGGTGACACACCCTCTGCCCCCACATCTCATTATCATCTCACACCCACACATACCAACACAAACACCACACACACAGAAAATTTCTCCTGGTGCCTCTATTCCCTCCCCCCTTGCATATACACACTCAAGGGAATGGAATCTCTTGTCGTGACGTCATATTCGTCTCTCTCTCTAGACCACTCTCATTTCTCGTGCTATCTCTCCCACGCCCCCCGTCAGCCCCTCTATCCATGCCTCTCTCGAATACGTAATACACACACATACCTCTCTAGGCCCCGCCAAATGCATCAACTACACATTCACACATGTTACATCACGTACCCCATTGATCTAAAAAGCCCTCTCTTCATGTTTATTTCGCATACAACATTCTTGTTCAATAAAGTGTGGCCAAAAAATTATTTTAGAGTTTCTACATATATACAACATTACAAAGTTATATGGAGGAGTAAGAACGCTAATTTGCATTGCATGGTGCCCACAATGATATTTATTTCGCACTGTGAATTTGTATATTTTTATACTATATACAAAGTTAGTCATAATAAAGAGAAATGAAGAGCATCTCTCTCTCTCCATCGCATACCCCCCCTATACGCCCCTTTCACGTATGCACACAAAACTATCTCCAGGTCCTCTAAAAGTAAGCCCCCAGAAAATTCACGCATGTTTGATCTTTCTCTCACGATATATGCAATGACGATCATTGTATTTGAAGCGAAAGCACGATACTTACATTGGACTTCAGAATCCACTCATTACGGTCACCATTTACGTTTAGTGGTTATTATACAGTCACGGGCTCACCGTACAACTCTGTATTTGTTCATGACATGACTAGTTGACCAGTTAAACGCTCCGTGTGGCACCTCTAGTGTTGCATCACATTATCTCACTACCATCGTGCCCACCTATCGACTTGTATCTACTCTACATCTACACTCTTATAAAATACATAAAATACACTCTTATAAAAAACAGAGTTGGTGATGATGGTGTACCTGCCATCCTGCAAAATAGGCCGTCCGATTTATATCTAACGGATAGGAAAGAAACTATGGCAATTTTGCAAAAAGGTACCCACACACCTCTCCACATTTGCAAATAAGGCCTTCCCTCATTCATCTTTTTCTCTCACAAGATAAACAAGTCATACAAATTCATCTTGATGTTACGTGCAACACACGGGCATCTTGCTAGTAAGAATGAAAACAAACGACAAAATATATATTTGGACGGTGGTTCGAAGTCATGACCGCGGGCACAGCGGACAAGGTGGCCTTGTATTGGTATGCTGAGCCATCTGTTTTAACACACAGGAGCTGGTGTGGTGATTATACACACACACACACGCATGCACACGAACTGCATCCACGCAACACTCACACAAACACATGCACCCACGCACGCACAAAACACTCACACGTACACACGCAGCCATGCACGCACGCAACACTCACACGCACACACGCACGCATGCATGCAGACACCAGTACACCACACGACCAACACACACTCTCACGCTCAAGTGCTCAACCTACACATGCATGCGCACACATCAGGCCCTGGCAGACACATACACAACCAGGTGATTCCCGCGCACGGGTTGGAGCCTTGTCGCGCCTGCGTAAATTTGTGTTTATCTGACCTTTTGCCTATGCGAACTGACAAGTGGGACCCACAAGGAACGTGGTCAATTTAACTAGTCAACATGGTACCACGCAGACTATTTGGCCGGTCAACAGAGTGCAATCCGATGCTGAACTGTGAGCAAGTGACCGTATAATCACCGCAAAACATATATAGTGACCGTAATCAGCTTATTCTGAAGTTTGGTGACCGTATTACGCTTTTCTCTCTGTAGGCCCTCCAAAACTACATCTCTACACGTTCTCGCATGTTACATCTAACAACTATGCAATACAGCACTACTACTACACTCTAACACAATAAATCATATGTGTTTTTAGTTTTACTAGATATCATATTGTTACTTATAATTATTCAGTTTGCATACATTAAAATTGCCTTTGAAATGTATGGCCAGTATCATCTACCGCGTGAGAAAAATCCTGCCCTTTCCTGTTTAATCGGGTTTGTATCGATGGATCATGCGAAATAGCAAAACTATAGTACTATATAGTACAAGTGACAGTTCACTGGGCCGTCGTGTCGTCTACTCCTCCGTCGTAAGAGTGGAGTGCTCTCTTTCATAAATCTTCTAGTCCCTTTCACCGACATGTGGGACATCAAGCTATCGGGTCCACGTGCCATACCGGAATACAGTGCAGAGCAGCCGGGGTGAAGCACCCCAGTCATGGTGCCGGCGTAGTAATGAGCAATGAGGCGTCAAATCACAAACCTGCACCTTTCCCGCAGTTAAGTTGGAGGGACGAAGCAACCATCATTTTCACTCGTTGCTGAATACGCTTCTCCCTCATCTTCTTCAACTTAACCACGTGTTGCTTCTGCCGTTGTTCTGCCTCATGTGGGACGCGGATCGGCTTGGTAAAGCACTGACACGTGGGACCACATGTTAGCAAACTGCCAGGACAACGTCCTCCAAAAATAAGAAGCCTAATCCTAGACTTACAAAGGGCTACGTAGCTGCTACATATACTTTCCATCTAATCTATATATGCCCCCCTGATTTTCAGATGGGGTGGGCCTAATCCTCTCCTTTAATCCAATCAAATAGTCCCACATCACATCAGTTTGTAACTTTATGTAAACCATTACGTGGATGTAGCATTGCTCAAATAAGAAACCTCCCCCGCCATCCGCGCGGCAAAATCACCTCCTTTTTACTAATCTTGATTCTATAATTTTTTAGATCAATATAATTGAGATTTGTATAGATAACACACAGGAGCAAAGCCAAGTGGTACGGTTAAGGGCATCCACAATGTGTAGCCAAATGTGAAAATAGCTTTTCGCATCATGGGAACCATTGTGGACGGTGTTGCCAAAGCCAAAAAGATGGAACCGAAGCTCCCTGATTGATTGATTGAAGGAATAGAAAAATGCAACGTCTCTCCTCTTTCTCCCATGCTTGGATGCATGTAGTACATTATAGAGCACAGAGTCTACTCCCCTATCCCTTCTATCACAAATCACAAAGCAGTGAGGCGTCAAATCACAAAAGCACGGACGAAGCAACCATCATTTCACTCTTCGCTGACTCCGCTTCTCCATCATCTTCTTCGAGAAACCATCTCACCGCACTAGTACTCCTAGTAGTACTCCCTCCGGGCCTTTTTTGTCTGCGTCTAAGAAAATTTCGTTTTCCCTGCAATGCTCTGCGCATTGGCATTTTTTCGCTGCTCTTTCCAACCGGGCCCTCCATCCCTTTACACCGCATGCGTGCCTGCAGTAATCCCATCTCTCTTTCCCATATGCTTCGCATCTTCCCAAGGCAGAGAGAGCTGCTTGCATGCAGAAACAGGAGAGAGAGCGAGAGGCGCATGCGTGCAGAGAGATGGACAGGGGAGAGAGAGAGACGACATGCATGCAAAGTCTGAGCCAATCTCGCATGCAACCAGGGTCTCCTTAGATGAATCCAGGGGCAAAACAGTCCATTTTTTGCTAATTTCTCCTCTCCTTGGTATACGGGCTGAACCTTAGACGCAAAGAAAAAAGGATTGGAGGGAGTACTAGTAAAGGACTTCCTAGATGCAAATAAGGCGATTGTCTCAGCTTGCAGGCGGCACTTGCGAACGACTTATCGTGGTCTCCCTCAATGCTGTTCTCCGTCGAACGCACTTCGCCAAACCACCAAAAAAAGATATCATCAACGTCACCGCAATGGGGAAGGAAGTCAAATATAGTTACTACCTCCATTTTTTTGTACACAAGGCCAGTATATCAAAATTACAATTTGCAAAGGGCCACTAACACTAATCGAGACAAAATTGATGGGGTTAGCAACCAAGGACATTAATATCCCCTGCATGCATGCGGAAGTGAGAATGTTGGTTTGCATGGTGCTGCATTAATCAAGCGATGAGGAGTGAGATGGTTAGCTCTTTGGTCTTTGGAGAAAAAATACGCATTAATTGACACGTGAAACGAGGATTTGTATCGATTAAATCCTGCGAAGGAAAACCCCGCCTTTCTTTTTTAACACTAGTACTCCTAGTACATATGTACTTATCCTGTTTGGGTCTAGGCCTTGCATTGCCAAAAATCACCACACATTTTTGCCAAGCTTGCCTAAATTTTTCAAAATGAGAAGGAGGTACACTTGCGCACGGCTGCCGCGGTCGCACTGCACCCTCACACGGTCGCTCCTGCACGCCGCGGTCGCACCACACCCTCACACAGTCGCTCCTGCACGCCGCAAACCCAACCAAGGGAATGCACCCTCACTGACACGTGCTGTCGCATGTGAACAAACCAAACTCAGCCATCCTATCGCTGACACATAATTTTCGTTCATAGAGTATGTTTATCCAACCGCATGTTGGGGAGTATCCGTACGGCCCGTGCGGTGGTCTGTTGGGGAAGAAGAAGAGGTGAGGAAGAAGGAAAGAAGGGTTAGGAGACGTAGGATATTCATCCAACCGCCTGAAATGGTAGACTGACCCAAGTCAGGCGACTTGCATAACAAATATATGTTTTTACACAGTAAAAGATCCTTAAAAACAACAACATAAAGAAAAACTATCACTACTCGCGGAAAGAGACATCATCGTCGTCTTTGGCTGCTGGCACGAACCAGCCGTCGCTACCGACGTGTGTCTCCGCGTCGTGGTTGTCCTCGGCCTCCAGCTGCTCATTCAAGCGGAGCATGCGGGCGCTCTGCATGGACGAGAGCACAGCCTAGTTCAAGTCGAGGACGTCCAGGTTCCGCCTGCAGGAGGGCCTCGATGGCTGCGGCATCCGCGCGCTCCGCGTCAAGTCGAGCCTCCGCTGCCCGGTTCAAGTCCAGGATGTCCGGTTCCGCCTGCAGGAGGGCGTCGATGAGAGCGCTCTGCGTTGAGTCGAGCCTCTGCTGCCCGGTTCAAGTCCAGGACGTCCGGTTCCGCCTGCAGGAGGGCCTCGATGGCAGCGGCATCCGCACGCTCCGCCTCAAGTTGAGCCTCCGCCACCCGGTTCACATCCACGACATCCGGTTCCGCCTGCAGGAGAGCCTCGATGGCAGCGGCATGCGCATGCTCCGCGTCAAGTTGAGCCTCTGCCTCCCGGTCCTCCTTTAGTATCTCCATGTTGAACCGCTGGTGCGCCTGCACCATGGGGGACTCGGACGCCGGCACGAAGTCGACGTCCATCGTCTCATACCCATCGGGGTCCTTCTGCACCGCGACCTCCGCCATGAACATTGGATCGGCTTCCTCCTCCTTGTAGCTTGGCTCCAGAGAACCCCGGTATTGGCCCGCCGCAAAGCGATCTTGGGAACGGAGGTCTGTGGCGCCGATAGTCGCCACGATTTCTGCGCGGCGCTCCGGCGTCAGCATCTTGTAGTAAGTGATCTTGCGGCGTACCATGGCTTTCCGGTGAACTAGGGGATGCTTGATGCGGGCTAGGGGATCGAAAGGTGGGGGAATGGGTTGGAGATTTGGTATGGTTTTAGGGCAGTGGCTGGCGTAGGCCGAGCAACGAAGGTTCTGGTGTGAATAGTGGTTCCAGTGACGACCGGTCAACCGGTTTTGACTGTACATCGCTCTTGTCGCGTTCGCATTGCAGCCCGGCACGCTGGACCCTCCACGTCGCTCACCGAATGGAATGCGCTTCGTCTTGCGTTTTCGCTTGCTTGTGGGACCGCATTTGAGAGCAAACCGACGTCCCTCCCCCTCCCCCGCCCACGTCATTTATTATACCACCACTCCCTCCGTTTTATGCAGAGTAAATAAAAACAGAGGGAGTATACTACGGATGAGGATCCCCTGACGTGGCCGAACCCATTGAGTAACTGACATGCGGGCCTAGAAAGCATGGGGTCCCCCAGTAAGTGACCGAAAGGGAGGGTAAGGCAGGGATACCTACGTCAGAGGATCCACTTCCACTATACTACTTTGACCAAATGTTAGAGTAATAATATATGACATGCAACTTACACAAATGTTAGAGTAATAATATATGACATGCAACTTACACAAAGCATATAGGGTCTAATGCGTTTTTCGAGGCTAACTTTGACCAAATGTTACAGTAATAATATATGACATGCAACTTACACAAAGCATACATTCAAATTAGTATGTGAAAGGAGTTTCCAATGATATAATTTTCACATTATACATCTCATGTACTATTAATCTTGTCAATAGTCAAATTGGAAACCATCTCGAGTACAAATCTAGGAGTACGCACGAATCTAACAATATTGATTAGGCATTGTTGAATGTTGATACCTTTTTGATCAAAGTAGAGATACTTTGACTACACATAAAACTTATATGTAAACTAGAAAGAATAGGAGGGAGTATATTGTACGTTCAAAAACGAAACAAACATTGAATACCCTTTATATATGATTTGTGGATGCTATGATCACCGATTCAAAATTTTGAATCCGCCTTAGGTATCACGTGCCCCCACCCGTTCCCTCTTGATTTCATCTCAGGGTCCAGAGATCTATTGAAAGAGGACTAGGGTGGGTACATGCGAATGATACTCGGCGGAATGTTCAAATGAGGCATGTGGGAGGATGGACTCGACTGGAGGGCAACATGACCGATGGAGAAGAGGGTTGGAGAGGAATGAGAAATAAGCAAACGCCACATGATTATACTTGAACGGCTCAAATAAACAATAAGTTGTCTCGCTTGGCCTACATAGTGAAAGGCCTAATGCGCAACGTGGAGCACTGACGCTCGAATATGGCCGGGAAACTAGGGAAGCTGACATGTGGGGCACACCCGTCGGGATGACGTAGCATAGACTAGTCCAATGGAGGAGCTGGCCCACGACCTCCTCGCCACCGACAACCGTTCATGTGGGTCGTTGGGGCCAACAACGGGGCGCAGCTCCAGCATCGCCTCTGGACACAACGACTGCGGTGAGCGACACGCTCATATCGTAGCTAGACACGGTCGGTTTCAGTGTGCCGAGGGTGGCGTTAGTGTTGTGGCACAACCAACAGTATGTTTGGTTTGTGCCCAAGGTTGCCCCATCAAAGCATTGGGTAGCCAAAATTTTGGTTGAGGTATTGCTTGCCCATGATTTGGCCAACATTGGCAAGAAAAATGAACTAGAGTTGGCTAGAGTTCATTGGCATGCCAAAGAAATGGAAACCATCCAAACAAAGACCAATCTTTGGGTCATGACCAAAATTTTGGTTGAGGTATTGGTTGCCCAAGATTTGGCCGACATTGGCAAGAAAAATGAACTAGAGTTGGCTAGAGTTCATTGGCATGCCAAAAAAATGGCAACCATCCAAACAAAGACCAATCTTTGGGTCATGACCAAAATTTTGGTAAGGTGCACTTTGGCCACAATCCAAACACATCCCAACACCCGACTCGTAGAGGATGCACGGGGCACCGCGCCGCGTCTGTGGAGTGGTGTAGCGTGGCCAACTGCATCCTCTGGACCTGAGACCATGCCGGGTCGTCTTGCTTTTTCAATGACATGCGGGGATCGCATGTGAGCAAAGGGAATCTCCAACGTTGCCACGACCGCAGCTGACTATCCTGGCACACCAAAACCCTCGTCCCTCGCGCCATCGCGCGGTGCGTTCCCAGCCGGTGCCAGCTGCCCGCATTCATGCCGTCCGTTCGTATGTCATCGTTAAGAGGCTCGGTGCCCGAGGAACCAACTCTGGCGACTTAATGACACACCCGGACGCTTGGCCTCACCGGAATGCGCTACTTAAAGCGGCAATGCCTAGCTAACCTCCACACCATAGCGCATCATCCTCCTACCTGGCACCACATCCACCATGACCGCAAGTGCGAACGCTCTGCGGGAGAGCTTGTCTTCGGGGATGAAGCTTGAGGTCGCCGCCCTCGCTCAAGTCGCCTCTCGCGACGCAATAGCGACGTAGCCGGACACGGACGCGGCCACACAAGCGGTGGCCGCGCTGGCGGCCGACGACGGGAGCACCGTCAGCCACGCGTCCTACTTGCCGCTGTCCAACGTCCGGCACCGCCGAGGTCGAGGACTCCTCCGAGGATGAGTAGGGCATGGGAGGCGGCAGGGCATGGTGTGCCAACTAGCCGGTCCGTATCCCGTGTGCTACTCTTCCTCGCCGGAGACCGCACCTTCACTTCACGGGTCTTGAACCCCACCCCCGTACATAGAGATCGCAGATGGAGGACGTCGGTCGCCGCCGTAGAATAGGTTTAGGGTCGGGTTTCTTTTATTTTTCTGTCCTATAAAAGTTCGAAATGTAATGAAAATCTGCCGTGTTTGCATTAATCTCGGCCGGTGTATATGAACTTTCACAATAATATACATATTGTAGGAGTAATAGCAAGATGCCCGTGCGTTGCATGGAAGATCAAGATCTTGTGGGAGAAAAGGATGAACGAGGGAAAGCCTTTTCTGCAAATGTGGAGAGGAGTGCGGGTAAATTGTCATAGTTTCCTTCCTATCCGTTAGATATAGATCGGACGGCCTATATTGCAGGATGACAGGCACACCATCATCACCAACTCTGCTTTTTTATTGAACCAAGACAAATCTAACATGTAGAGTAAAATAAACACATAGGGTCTATACATACACAAATTATCTTAGGCACTCCAATAGTACGTCCACTACACATTCACGCATTTCACATCTTTCTACATCTACGAGAACCTACGAAAGGGTTAACGTAAATTGCCTCTCTCTCTCCTCCCCTGATTTTCATGGTGGTGGGCCCCTCCCTCCCCCAATCTACAATCAACAGCTCACACGTTTCACATTATGTTAATTACGTAACTTGGATTACGTAGGTGTAGCATTACTCGTCCTAAAAAACCCAACTAAGCCAACCTCCTAGCATATCGCGCGGGAAAATACCCGGCCACACCGTTTTAGTTGGGATTACCGGATTACTAGTAGTAGTATCGATGGATTGCGCGAAGCAACAAATTTATTTTTGAGGGAGTGAAGCACCTAGTTTAAAAAGGAAAAAAGGCGGTACACTCACATCACTCCTGTCGCGGTCGCATTGCACCTCACACACGTTCGGTCCTGCACATGGCTCACGCAAACGGAACACGCTTTGGCTTGCCTCTTCACTGACACGTGGGACTGCACTTGGAGACACTGACCATGTGCCAAACTCCCCCCGTCCACCACGCGAAAATCCTCCCCCCATACCCAAAAATTCCCCCAAATCCGATTAAACCGCCCTTCGACCAACTAGCCAATAATATTCCCCAAACTCCCCTCCCCCCTGTCCCCCTCCACTCCATTCGCTCCGCCAAAGACGCCCTTCCCGCTGCGCTGATATGTCGGCGCCGCGGTTCGACGATCCTCTCGCTCCCATAGTACGCTCTTGTAGACTGTCGTCCTCTAGCCGCGCCGCCACCTCTGGCTACGTTCTTGTGGAGGCAAACGGCGGTCAGCGCCACCACCACTAGCGACGTTCGTGTGGATACGCACGGCAATCAGCTTCTCCCACGGTACGCGCATCCTAGACTGAGGCCCCGTTCATGTCCGTGTAGCGCTGAATGTTAGCTGATAGACGCTGTTAATCTCACTGTTTGCCGAAGTAGTTTACTGTCAATATGCTCTGCTTAAGAAGCTTCCTTGCCCTATTCTGCACTCAATCTGCTTAGTTGAGATGGCATGCCAAGGCCGATTAGTTGCTAAAATATCCTGCCATATATTTATGTGACGTAGATTGCCATGGTCTAATAGCCAATCTGTTAGGTGAAATAGCTCTACACCGTTTTATACTCGATCTTTGTTGCTACGATGGCCTTCGATAGTTTGATGGCTGTGTGCTCGGTCTCATTGACTGCTGAAACAGCCTGCCATAATTTGGCACTCAAATCTGTTTGCTGAATTAGCTTTACATATGTTTCGTTACTTAGATCTGCTCGTCCAAATATCTTGCCATAGCTTTAGTCATCGACCTAGGTATTTTTTTGGACTTCATAAAAAAGCATATTTGTTTTTCCTGTAATATCTAGTAGAAGAACTAATTTGTATGTTTAACAGATAGACAGGACTTGGATAACTTCTGCTCGAAGATTCTCTGCTGCATATGTCGAGGGGGTTGAAAACTTCATGAACTTTATCAGAGCTGAGTACGGTGGTCTGAAATCAGATGTGCTCTGCCCGTGTAGAAGTTGTATGAATTCAGTTACAAGACCCCAGTCAACTATGCAAAATCATCTACACTTGTATGGGATGTCGGTCACATATACTAGGTGGGTTCATCATGGTGAAGCTGTGAACGTCAATGTTATTGACTACGTGGAAGCAGCAGATCACCATCTTGATCTGCCTGATGCTCAGGTGGAAGAGGAGGAGGAGGTGGTGGTGGCGGAGCCAGTGAGTTTGACCAACATTGGAATAATGCTACGAAATGCTCATGCATTCCGTGAACTTTCACCTGCAGAAGAAAAACGGTGGGCCCGCATGTTGGAACAATGCAACGTTGTTGTCACCCTAGGAAATAAGCTGTCAGTATTCTCAGCTATGGTCACCTTTCTTCAGGTCAAGACATCTGAGCAGATGACCAACAAATCATTCGATGCGATGTTGGCTGCTTTTCGCAAATCTTTCCCAGATGCGTCTGAGCTGCCACACACCTAGAGTAAAATGAAGAATTTCCTTCGTGCAATTGGAATTGGATATGATATTATCCATGTTTGTAAGAATAATTGTGTTCTGTTCCGGAAGGATTATGCCAACTTAAGTGAATGACCAAAATGCAAATCATCAAGATGGAAAGATGGCGATGCTGTGAAGAGGATTCCTCATAATGTTCTGTGACATTTTCCAATTACACCAAGATTGCAGAGGTTGTTTCATGATGCTGAAACAAGAGAGGATGTACTGTCGCATTCTAGGAACCAGGAGTACAGAGATCAGAATGTAATGAACCATCCATCTCATGGTAGTGAGTGGAAAAGCTTCAATGATAAACACAAAGAGTTTGATGCTGACCCAAGAAACATTAGACTTGGCTTAGCCTCAGATGGATTTAACCCATTTGGCCACCAGAGCGCCACATATAGCATGTGCCAGTGCTTGTTATCCCTTACAACATGCCTCCAAATGTCTGCACCAAAGAATCAAACTACATGATGGCCTTGCTCATCCCAGGTCCAAAAAGTCCTGGAAAGGATTTTGATTTGTTCATGGAGCCTCTTGTGGAGGAACTTCAACAGCTATGGAAAGGTGTTCTCACTCGAGACCTATATAGAAGCCCACCAGCTGATTTCTTTCTGCGTGCTGTTATAATTTGGTGCATCCATGATTATCCGGATTTGGGCACTATGTCAGGGCGAACGGCACATGGTTACAATGCATGTGTTCGCTGTGACAGGGATCCGCTATCATACACAATACTTAGCAAGATCTGTTACATTGGACACTGCCATTTCCTTGCCAAGGACAAGCCGCATCCTAGAAAATACCGAAGACATGTGTTCAATGCAAAGCATGAAAACCATGATGCGCCAAAGAGGCTCACCGCCGATGAGTTGCAAGTGGAATTAGAGAAGGTCAGGCATATTACACTAGGAAACCATCCTGATAATGGTAGCGGGAAAAGGAAGTGTGGCAGGGTAGAAGAGAGATTATTGTTTACCCGCAGGTCCACTTTGTGGGACTTGGAGTATTGGAAAGATTTGGATCTGCGGCATAATCTTGATGTGATGCACATCGAGAAAAATATATGTGACAGCATTATCGGCACACTTCTTAATATTGAAGGCAAGACGAAATATACCTTAAAATCTAGGATTGATTTGATACACCTGGGTATCAGAAAGGATTTGCAGGTGCAAGATGAAGGTAAACCATGGGATATGGCACCAGCTGTGTACGTCTTGGACAAGGTAAAAAGAAAAGAATTCTGCGAGGTCCTGTCATGTGTGAGATCCCCACATGGATTTGCTTCCAACCCTGAAAGGAGAGTCAGTGCAGATGGAAACAAGGTACAAGGGTTGAAAACTCATGACTGCCACGTCCTACTTCAAAGGGTTTTACCTGTTATCCTTAGAGGATTGGGCCGCCCTGACTTATACAGAGCAGTTGCAGAGTTGGGACAATTCTTCAGGGAACTTTGCAGTAGGAATATTAGGATAGATGCTTTGGAGCATCTTAGAGACAAGATACGAACTATCCTATGTGACCTTGAGAAGATATATCCTCCGGCCTTCTTTGATGTGATGGTGCATTTGGCTGTTCATCTACCTGATGAGGCACTACTTAGAGGTCCAGTACAGTATGGCTGGATGTACCCTATTGAAAGGCGGCTAGGCACTTTCAAGGGCTATGTTAGGAACAGAGCTAGACCCGAGGGTTCTATTGCAGAGGCCTACATTGCTACAGAAGCGTTGACATTCTGCTCAAAATACATTGAAACAGCTGATCAGCTTAGCAAAGAGGTGGGTGAAGACAATCCCGGGCTCAATGTTTTCGATTATTCTGTTCGAGTTCCAGGGAAGAGTCGACAAGAGGACAAACCTAAAGATTTGGAGAAAATGGTTTGGTATGTGTTGAATAACTGTCTTGAGATACTACCTTATATCAAGTAAGTGCAATACTGCAGCTTATACATCATAATCTACTAAACTTGCAGCACATTCTTATATATTTAGATGTTTGACGCGATCACTATGTTGTGCAGCATCTAAAAGAGGAGTTGCTGCCACAAAATCCAAGAAACATTGACAAACTGGTTATGGCAGGATTTGCGAAATGGTTCAAGAACCATGTAAGCTTTTGAAGTGCACTGTCAGTTTTTTTAATATATTGAGTACATAAGATGATCAGCTTGTCTATTTTCTAACCATAGGTTAAGAAGATGCGCGAGGATGGGAAGGCAGTTGATGATGCCCTTTACTCACTAGTAATGGGTCATGATACTCGGGTAAGACATTATGAATCTTGTGTTGTTGGAGATGTGCGCTACAACACCCTTGCACGAGACGAAGGCAGGAAGACACAAAACAGTGCCATCATGAGCACGGATACGTATGACAAAGAGACAACTGAAATGTATGCTAACATAACAGACATTGTTCAGTTGCAGTATATCTCCAGTTTCGAGGATCATCGGTGTGTGGTTCTGTTGTGCTGTCGTTGGTATAACCTGTTTTCCAGGATCGCAAAACCCAGAGCTGATGATTATTTCAAATCCATCAATGTCAAGGCGGCGTACTAGACCAACGAGCCTTTTATTTTGGCAAATCAAGCAACACGGATATTTTTCTTGGAAGACACATTTGCACGTAGCAATGATTGGAGAGTATTGCAAAGGTTTGAGTAGTGGAATTCGTTAAATGAAGTTGCACAACAAGATGATGCTTACACTGCTCCTGATGTACAAGATAACATAGATGTTCCTAATATCTTTGAGAACCATCACGTCAATGACGCCGGTGAAAAGATTGCCTGTCGTGCTGTGGACATAAAAGAGTTGATCAAGAAGAAGCCAACGTTCGAGGATGTTGAGGACGAAGAAGAACATGACACCGTGGGGAATTACGATTCAGACTGATACACATGGCGAAGATGTTGACGCTGCTGCTGCGGATGATGATTACATTGCTTTTGTCGTATTTGCCTGTCAGAAGACATTTTTTATCTACTATGTGAAATTGTGTTTGCTATGACAACTGAAACCTGATGAACAAAAGACATCCCCTGGTGCAACCTCATATGGTCTACGTATTATGAGGAGGTGATTCCACACACAGCCGAGCCGTGTGGATCCTTCTGGTGGCGAGACGTCATGAGCCTCGGCGATGTTTATCGTGGGATAACTCGTGTAAATGTCGGCGATGGCACCAATGCACTGTTCTGGAAAGATTTATGGCTGGATCACACACTTGAAGTTTCGCATTCGAGAGCTTTCTCGTTCACCAGAATTGAAGACGCGTCGATAGCGCAATTCTTGTCTATTCAGACTATGAGTGAAGGATTTTATACGCCACTTTCGGCACATGCCCGATTGGAGATTCAAGAGATGCAGGCCACTACGTCGCCTGTGGAGCCCTGTGCTGAACTGACACTTGGGTGTGTTTGTGGGGCGCGACATATTCTTCTAGGAAATTATATGCGCACTATTTCAGAGATGTGGAGGTTGATGATGCATTCCGGTGGATCCGGAAATCCCGATGCACTATGAAAATCAAAATCTTTGCATGGCTCATTGCAGCAAACAGGATAAACACATGAAACATGCTGCATAGAAGACATTACAATGTTGGGGATGACGTGAACTGTGCCTTGTGTCAGGGAGGGGTGGAATAAACAGTGGAGCACCTATTCTTTGGATGCCCCTTCAGTGCATAATGCTGGTCCTCCATGGGTCTTACATGGACGAGAGACTCCCACCACCTCAGTGCCATTCACTCAGGACAGAGATGCTGGACACAACCAATGTACATGGAGGTTCTCATGACCGGAGCGTGGAGTATATGGAAGGAACGTAACAACAAAATTTTCAGGGGGATACCACACTCCATTGGTTCTTGAAGAGACAGATTCAAGAAACACTTCGCCCTCCTTGTCCACCGAGTCAAACATGCCCTTAAAGGGTTTGTGAGCGCCTTTGCTGCTTCATTGAACTAGTGTTGTAGTTAGGTTGGGTACACATTTGAGCCTGTAAATCTCCTTCACATACTTATCCATAGGGTAGGGGGCTGGTCCCCCAAGTTGGTGTCCACCCCTGTCTTAGCCGGATAAAATGTAAGGATGGAAACTCTGTAATTACTTGTTAAAATGAATTAAACATCAGTAGGAGCCTCTCCTACTGTCTTCACCGCTAAAAAAACATGTTATTTAGTATTTTGCTGTGAGAACATCACTTGTTATGTATGCTGATTTGTGTTTGGTGATTGTATGACAACTAAAACATGATGACATTGTTGTTTAGTTGTACTCATATTTGGCTGTGAAACTTGAATTTGATGACATAGTTTGTTGTTGGACTGCAATTTGCTCGACGTCTTCGAATGAGAACAAAGCTGACCCGACAGGGCCTATGCTATTTATTTATTTATATGAGCAAAAGGGGATACCCCCTGATTTCCGTTAATAGAAATCATTAGATGTTCACAACACTATGCCCAGCCTGCTACACAGGTTTCATTCATTACTAGTTTCAGCAAAGTGCTCATGTTGTAGCCACTGAATACATCACGAGTGCTACATACACTGCAAATAAAGAGACAATCATCCTACAGAGCACATCGATTTTGCCCATTATCTTCCCAAGCTCTTTCATCTCCTCATTGCTGTCAAGGCTGTTCAGCAGCTGTTTCTTGGCCATGATCAGAGGAACTGCATCTTTAACCTTCCGCTCTGCATCTTCCTCTTCTGTTGTTCCTTCAGTTACTTGTCTAACACCCCAACCTGCTGGTATTGGGATTCCTCGGCTAACCAAATAATCAGCGTAGTTGCATTCCCCCACATCAACAACTTCCCAGAAATACAAATCACACAAATCTTCCCTTTTTTTGCACGAATCAAATTGGAACATCATCAACCAAACTATTAAAAAAAATCAGCAACTGAAAGCAGCAGAACAACACTTAAACATATTATTAGCCCATGATTCGGGAATTTGTAGAAGACTCGACCAGGGTTGTGGATTGTGGTTGATACGCGATGGATGACTCTGCGTGATTTGCAGTAGTGGCACCACACCAACGGCAGCGGGTTGCGATGAGCAATCGGCTGCGGTGCGCTTGCCGACGGGGGTGTGGTGAGACCCACAGGCGATGGTACGGGTGGCGACTTGGTGCATATCTGGTTGTTGCCTGCTGAAGAGCAGGTGGACGAGTAGCCAGCAGACATGGTTGCTGCAGCAAGAGCTTCTGATGCTAGGCAGAGTAAGTAGAGAAGAGGAGAAGCGAACGTTGGATATGTCAGTTTCATTACTTGCAGAGTAGCATAGCACCATATATAGTCATGGTCTAGGTTTGGATTCGAACCAGCTACAGGAGCACGTCTTTCTTTTTTCTAAAACTCGGCAACGTCTCTTTACTGGTACACTAGCTTGTTCTATACGCCCTCCCAAGTCTTTGATTTTCTTTCTATATATAAAAAAGTATGCTACTTGGTGTCCGCTTAGTCAACAAACGATTGTGCCAACCTTGACCGTTGGATTGACATTCAACGCCTGTCGCGTTTCTTCAGTCTCTTCTTCCTCGAGCCGCCAAAGCCAAACCAGCGCCGGCAGGACCGCCTGCTCCCGCCTCCCATGACTGGTTGTGATCTTCCTCGGCTCCTGTTCGTTCCAGTCTGAGGCCTCACCATCGTCCTCCGCCTTGGTTCGCTCGCCGCGGCGCCGCCCTCCGGTGTTGTCAACATGGTCACCAACTGAGAGGAATAAGGAGATGACTGTACATGGTGAGGATGACAGTATGGACCAAGTAGCACGCGCAGTAATTTTGTTTTTTCAGGACGGAGAAGGGTATCAACTGGGTTGTGTGGGACCCGTGGCCCGTCTAGCCCAGGCTTTTATTTCATATGTTTAGCACATGACCAGCCCGGTTTGTTTTTTCCTTTCTGAAAATGGTAGCCAGCTATTTTGTTTTTTGCAGAATAACCAACATAGGCCTACTTGATTTTCTACGCCGTGCTGGGCCGGAAATCTTTCAAGACGAGGAGGGATGCATTTTGCCTAGAAAATGGGCTATAAGTAATAAGAAATGGGCTATAAGTAATAATAAATGGGCTGTAAAATGAAAAAATACAGCAAACAGGCAATTAGTTCCAAAATACTGTTTTCTTTCGGATTTTGATATTTTAAATTTCATTGTTTTTGTGCGGGTAAAATTTCAGTGAATTTAAATTAAGGTATATTTAGATTTAAAATTAATTTGAATCTGGCTAGAAATTTTGGGCTGTATGCTGTTTGGGACAGATTTGGAGGCTGACTTGTGGGTCTACTAGGTTGACGTGTACTTTGGCTTTGCCAACTTAGTCCACAAACGATTCTAGCAGCAGTGACCGTTGGATGTTAATCCAACGGCCGTGCTTCTTCTTCAATATCTGATCTTCTTGCTCGAGTCGCTCAAACCAGCTCCGGTAGGACTGCCTACTCCCGCCTCCCGTGGACGGCTGTGCTGCCGCACAGGCCGCACCGCCCCACCCTACTTCATTGCTGGCCAGGCCATTCCTCTACTCACCCACACCTCCTGTTATTTTCCGGCGACGGCAGCCGGACCAGTAAACCCTCGTACTCCCCACCGCATGGGCAACCATTGCCGAGTCTTCCCCGGCTCCGTGTCGTTCCCTTCCTAGGCCTCCCCGTCGTCCACCGCCATGGTGCTCTCGGCGCGGCCTGGTCAACGTGGTCAACGAACGACATCCATCGACCATGGACTGTACGCGCAAAATAATGATTCCTCCACCTGACAGCTGGGACCCACCGAAAGGGCCTCTGTATTTCGTGAAAAAACATTCCCCCCGCTGACATATCGGACCCACCAGCTATATCTTTGCACGCAAGGAAGTGCATCCTTATTACGCACAAAAAATGAATACCCCCTGCTAGCTGGGACCCACCATTGTGGGAGGCTGACTTGTGGGCCTACTAAGTTGACAGGGACGGAGGGCTTTGTCAACTTAGTCAATATGAACGATTCTAGCTCCAGTGACCGTACGATGTCCATCCAACGGCCGTAGTGCTTCTTCAACCCCTGGTCTTCTTGCTCTAGCCGCCCAAAGCAGCGGCGGTCGTGTCGCATGCTCCTGCCTCCCATGGCCGGCTGTGCTGCCGCGGAGGCCTCACCGCCCCCTACAATTCACACCGCTGGCTAGGCCCTGCGGCGATGGCAGCCTCACACCGCAGCCGAACCAGTGAACCCTCGTACTCCTCTCTGCGCGGGCTTCCACTGTCGCGTCTTCCCCGGCTCCGCGTCGTCCCCTTCCTAGGCCTCGCCGTCGTCCACCGCCATCGTGCTCTCCGCGCGGCGTGGTCAACGTGGTCAAGGAACGACTTCCATGGGAAGAGTACTGTAGGTGGAGAGGCTGACAGCTGGGTCCACGGCCACATCCCAGTTTTTTTGTGATTCCCCAAGTAAGTCACTTTGTCAGGCATGTTGGGCTGCAAATCTTTCAAGACGAGGAGAGCTTTCATTCGGCTGGCCGAGAACATGGCCCATCAGTAATGAGAAATGGGCTGTACATTTTTAAAACACATCAAACTGGCAATTAGTTTCAAATATCTTTTTTTTCATTTCAAGATTTTAAATTACATTAATTTTTATGTGTGGAGAATTTGTTGGATTTTATATTGATATACATTTATTTTAAAAATCAGTTTGAAAGTGAGTCGAAATTTTGGGATTAAAAACAGTTCGGACCGCACCGAAATATGCAAAATTTTGTATAATTTTTTAACCGTGGCCACAATATGGGCTGTAATGTGAACAAAAAGAATATGGGCTCCAAAAAAACCTTAAGAATTAGTAAATGGGTTGTAAAATATTAGAAATAATGGCAGATGGGTTGTATGCTGTTTTCCACAGATTTGAGGCTTTCCTAAATAAAAGGTTGACGCACAAGCAATGACTGTTGGATGTCCATCGAACGGCCGTCATGGATCTTCAATCTCTGCTCTTCCTGCTCCAGCCGCTCAAACAAGCACCGGCGGGACTTCCTGCTCCCTCCTCCCCGCGGCCAGTTGTGCTGCCGCGCAGGCCTCACCGCCCCACCGTACTCCCATCACTGGCCTAGCCATCCCTCTACTCACCCACACCTGCTGTTATTCTCCGGCGACAGCAGACGAACCAGTAAACCCTCGTACAGTCGTACTCTCCTCCGTGTGGGAAACAACTGCCGAGTTTTCCCTGCCTCCCTGTCGTTCCCTTCCTAGGCCTCACCGTCGTCCACCGCCCTGGTGCTCTCGGCGCGGCCTGGTCAACATGGTCAACGCCTGACATGCATCTGAAGTGGACTGTACGTGGAGAGGCCGACAGCTGGGTCCACGGCCGCACGTAAGGAAATGCCTCCTTATTACGTGCAAAATAATGATTCCTCCACCTGACATCAGGGACCCACCGAAAGGGCCTCTGTATTTCGCGAAAAAATGTTACCGCCGCTGGCAGCTCAGACCCACCAGCTATATCTTCCCACGCAAGGAAGTGCCTCCTTATTACGCACAAAAAAATGAATACTCCCCCTATTAGCTGGGACCCAGTATAGTGGCAGGCTGACTTGTGGGCCTACTAAGTTGACGGGGACAGAGGGCTTTGTCAACTTAGTCAATATGCACGATTCTAGCTCTAGTGACCGTACGATGTCCATCCAACGGCCGTAGTGCTTCTTCAACCTGTGGTCTTCTTGCTCCAGCCGCCCAAACCTGCGCCGGTCGTGCCTCGTGCTCCTGCCTCCCGTGGCTGGATGTGATGCGATAGAGGCCTCACCCCCTACTACTCCCACCACTGGCCAGGCCATCCCTCTACTCACCCACACCCCCTGTTATTCTACGGTGACGGCAGCCTCACACCGCAGCGAACCAGTGAACCCTCGTACTCCTCTACGCATGGGCATCCACTGGCGCGTCTTCCCTGGCTCCGTGTTGTCCGCTTCCTAGGCCTCGCTGTCGTCTACCGCCCTGGTGCTCTCGGCGTGGCGTGGTCAACATGATCAAGGAACGGCTTCCATCGGACGTGGACTATACATGGAGAGGCTGACAACTGGGTCCACGGCCGCAGCAAGGAAGTGCCTCCTTATTACGTGCAAAATAATTATTCCTCCACCTGACAGCGGGGACCCACCGGACGGGCCACTGTATTTTGCGAAAAAATGTTTGCCCCTGACTGCTGGGACCCACCAGCTACATCTTCGCACGTAAGGAAGTGCGTCCGGGCAAAAAAAAACGATTCGCCCCCCTGATAGCTGGGACCCACCAGCTACATCTTCGCGGGCAAGGAAGTGCCTGACAGTCGGGACCCACCTGGTCGAAGCATACATAGCGTTGTCATTCTAGTCGCGAACGTGTACGTACATATATACTGGTGGATGTAGAGGCGCACACGTGTCGTAGTAGAGGCGCGTACGTGTCGTAGTAGAGGCGCGCACGTAGCATGCACACGTACGTACAATGGCCAGGGTGCAAGAAAGAAAATACGACCACGTATGTGTACATACGGGCGGGGTCTCGAACGCCTACTCGCGCATACGTACGGCCAGGGCTCGTGTACATGGCTGGGTCGGAACAGAGAAACAACGTCGTCGTCGTGTTCATGGGGAGGCAACAAAATGCGTCGTGTTCATGGGGAGGCAACAGAATGTGTCGTGTTCATCGGGAGGCAACGGAATGCGTGGGAGCCAACCGGCTGGGTCGGAACGGAATGCGTGGTCATGTTCATCGGGAGGGCTTGGACGGAACATGCGATGGAAACGAGGCCTGGCGTACCGCACAACAAAGGAAACGGACCTCCTATGTTTGGAACGGTGTCCTGTTGATCGGGAGGAGTCTGGCATACCGCAAAACGGAGGAAACGGACCTCCTACGGTCGAAACAGGGGTCCTGTTGATCGAGAGGGGTGTGGCGTACCGAAAAACGGACGAAACAGACCTCCTACGGTCGAAACAGGGGTCCTGTTGATCGGGAGGGGTGTGGTGTACCGCAAAACGGACGAAACGGACTTGTGTTGGAGCGCTACGGTCGAAACGGGGGTCCTGTTCATCGGGAGGGGTGTGGCGTACCACAAAACGGGACTCCACGGGATACTGTTCATCTCCACCGTCGACCTCCTCCAGCCTCCACGGGCTACCGTCGACCTCCTCCAGCCTCCACGGGCTCCTGTTCATCCAGCCTCCACCGCGCGCTACTCCACCGGCTACTGTTCAACCACCCCTCCACGGGCACCCCTCCACAGTCTACTGTTCATCCAGTCCTCCACACCACGGGGTCCTGTTCAACCACCCCTCCACGGGTACCCCTCCACCGTCTACTGTTCATACAGCCCTCCACCACACCACGGGGTCCTGTTCATTCAGAGGCAATGCCACCACTCACTGTTCATCCAAGAGGCAGCATCGATCAGCTTCAGTTAGCAGCAGTAGCGAAGGAATCGCTCGATCAGGTTCAGTTAACAGCCATCGATCGATCGCTCGGGTTCAGTAACACGTAGCCTGCAGTGCAATCGCTCGGGTTCAGTTAGAGCCCAATGCCTCGCTCGGGTTCAGTTAGAGCCAATGCCTCGCACACACGTGCGTACGTGTACGAGAGAAACGCGCATCGCTCGGCCTCGACCTCCCACCGTAACCGGGAACTCCCCGAAATTTTCCTCGCCCTCGCTTCTACCACTATTTTTTCCGTCAATGACGGCCCAAAGAATGTCATGCAGCTGCGTCTCCGGCCCTCCCAGGACGAAAAGCCCATTTTTCTGTCTTGATTTTTTGTCATAGAAGTAGGAGCCCACTACATCTATGATGATACCGGGTTTTGTCACAATTATCGTCATAGAAGTGTCATATGTATGACAGAAAAAATTTCGTTCGGCCCAAAATGTCACGGATGTGTCTTGTTTTGTAGTGACACAAGTTGATCATTGAGATCTCTCCAGCCGTGTGCGGTGCCCCCCTCCACCATAATCCACCTCGGTCATACTGTAGCGGTGTTTAGGTGAAGCCCTGCTGCGGTAGCTTCATCAACATCGTCACCACGCCATCGTGCTGACGAAACTCTTCCCCGAGCTCTACTGGATCGTGAGTTCATGGGACGTCACCGAGCTGAACGTGTGCTGAATGCGGAGGTGCCGTACGTTCGGTACTGAGGATCAGTCAATCGTGAAGACACACGACGACATCAACCGCGTTGCCATAACGCTTCCGCTTAACGGTCTACGAGGGTACATGGACGACACTCTCTCCTCTCGTTGCTATGCATCACCATGTGTGCGTAGGATTTTTTTTTGAAATTACTACGTTCCCCAACACCTTTCTCACTGCTTTCACCTATGGCCACTTTGTGAACTTGTCGATCGCAACATACAAGTACTCAAAGCCCCCAACAACATGGGGAAAGGGCCCAGGATGTCGATCCCCCAGACCGAGAATGGCCAGGAAAGAGGAATTGTTTGAAGGGCTTGAGCTGGTTGATGAAGCTTCTTTGAATGGAACTGACACGCTTCACACTTGGTTACTAGTGCCGTTGCATCCTGGAGGGCAGTGGGACAAAAGAAACCTTGCCGGAACGCCTTGCCGGCAAGGGCCCTCGACCCTATGTGGGAGCCACATATGCCTCTGTGTATCTTCGCCAACAGCTCCAGTCCTTCCTCCCGGGGAATGCACTTCAATTTCACACCGTTCGATCTCTTCCTATACGGGACGTCATCGACAAACTGATACATGGCAGACCGACGGGCTACTTTCTCCGCTTCTTCCTGCTCCTCAGGAAGCTCCCCTGTTTGGAGGAATCGGATGGTATGATGTGCCCACGCCGGAGCCTGGGGCTCGATGGCAAGGACCAAAGGCATTTCTTCTGCCATGGGAGTGGCCGTCTCTACGGCCAGGGCTTGGCGGCCCATCGGAATCAATCGCTCCTCGGCAGGCTCAGAATCCGCGGCAACACCCTTGCCGGCAGCCCCTGGGGGATCAGCGGGAAACTACTTGTTGGGGCCTGATTTCCTCCGTTTGTTCTGCTCCGTTCATGGTTCGATGGATGGTTGAGTTAACCGAAGCAAAAAGTACCTGGTTCCACAGGTAGCTTGAATGCAGCGTGCTTCGACAGGTAATCGGCGATGTCGTTCTCCGCTCGGGGAACGTTCTCCGCTTGTATACTATCAAAGCACTCCTCCAGCTTCCTCACCTCATCTACGTAGGCCTCCATCAACGGGCTCTGATAATCTTTGTTTACTTGTCTGACGACAAGCTGTGAATCACCCCTGACGATGAGCTTCTTGACCCCGAGGTCCACCGCGATCCTGAGGCCGGCAAGCAACCCCTCGTACTCAGCAGTGTTGTTGGTGGACATCTCCATGATCCAGTTGCAACTTGCTTCCTTGCCGGGGAGGGTGGCCTCCTGGATTTCCTCGTCAGGCGTTGAGGTCCATTTTGCAATGAACTCTGCCAAGACTGCTCTGGATTGTCGAAGTACTTTCAAACTTCAAACCAAAGCTCGAAAGTTCCAAGGCCCACTCCACAATCCTTCCGGTTGCGTCTGGGTTGTGCAGTATCCGTTGTAACGGGAGGCGGGTGACAGCGGTGATTTTGTGTGCTTGGAAGTGGTGATGCAGCTTCCTCGAGGCCATAAGGAGGCCGAAGAGAAATTTCTGCACACCAGAGTACCTTGACCTAGCCCCCTGCGGGAGGGAGCTGACAAAGTAAACCGGGTGCTGCATCATCTTCTTCTTCTGCACCACCTCATTTGATTGCATGGGGGCCTTGCCTTGTCGGCATAGGGCCCTGCCGGGGGAATCTCTGGCTTTCCATCCGCCAGTCCCGCCATCGCCACTGCCTCTTTACCGACCTCCCTCTGCGCCACTAGCGCGGCACTGACCACTTGATTCATCACCGCTAGATACAGCAACAACAGCTCTTGTGGTTTAGGCGCAACCAGTATTGGTGTAGAGGAAAGGTATTTCTTCATATCCTACAACGCTGCCTCGGCCTCTGGGGTCCACCCCATTGGGCCCGCTTTCTTCAAGATCTTGAAAAAGGGAAGGGCACGCTCAATGGACTTGGAGATGAATCTGCTCATGGCGGTAACGCATCTAGTGAGCCGACGCACATCCTTGATCGGCTTGGGTGCCTTAATGTGCTCGATAGCCTTGATCTTGTCCGGGTTTGCCTCGATCCCACGCTGCAACACAAAGAACCCGAGAAGTTTGCCGGACGGAACGCCGAAGGCACACTTCTCAGGGTTAAGCTTGAGGTTGATCTTGCGTAGGTTGGCAAACGTCTTTTCTAAGTCTTGTACAAGGGTTGCCTCATCCTTGGTTTTGACCACTATGTCATCCATATAAGCTTCCATATTTCTATGTAGCTGGGGCTCAAAACCAATTTGGACCGCCCTTGCGAATGTCGAGCCACCACTCTTCAACCCGAAAGGCATCCGTAAAAAGCAATGCATACCACATGGGGTGATGAATAATGTCTTCTCTTCGTCTTCCTTTGCCATGAAGATCTGGTGGTAGCCCGAGTAGGCATTGAGGAATGATAACATATCACACCCGGCCATGGAGTCAACAATCTGGTCAATGCGTGACAATGGGAAGGGGTCCTTAGGACAAGCCTTATTGATATATGTGTAATCAATACACAGCCTCCACTTCCCGTTCGCCTTGCGCACCACCACCGGATTGGCCAACCACATTGGATGGAGCACTCCTCTCACCAAGCCTGCTGCTTCCAACTTCCTGATCTCCTATGTGATGAATTCCTGCCGTTCTAAAGCTTGCTTCCTGACCTTCTGCCTGACGGGTCGTGCATGGGGACAGACAGCGAGATGGTGCTCAATCACTTCCCTGGGAATGCCGGGGATGTCGGATGCTTGCCATGCAAACACATGGACATTCGCCCGCAAGAAAGTGACGAGCGCGCTTTCCTATTTGTTGTCGAGGGTGGAGCTTATGGTGAAAGCCCCTCCCGTGCCATCCTCTTTGGTGGACACCCTCTTGGTCTCTGGTGGTGCAGCTCTGGATTTCTTGCTCTTGCCGGTGGAGTTCTCTGGCACGTCCTCGACGGTAGCACAACATTCCGAAGAGGTGCACTTGCCGGAGTGGGTGCGAGAGGTCTTGCCGGTCTTCTTCTTCCCTTCTGGGGCTTCAGTGACAGGAGCAGTGCCTTGGCGGCAGCTACTGCAACTGCTTCTCGGTAGAGTTGGTCATCGCAGATCAGTGTGTCCTTCTTGTCGGAGGGGACGATGATGATGGTCATCGGCCTAGGCATCTTCAACATGTTGTAGGCGTAGTGCGACGCTGCCATGAACTTGGCTAGTGTCGGGCGACCGAGGATCCCGTTGTAGGGAAAGGGGATCTCGACTATGTTGAAGACAATCCTCTCCGTCCTGTAGTTCAACTCGCCTCCAAATGTCACAGGTAATGTGACCTTCCCCTTCGGCTGGCTCCTTCCTGGGTTGACCCCTTGAAAGGTGCCTGTTTCCTCAAGGTCTCCATCAGGAATTTGCAGCCTTTTGATCACAACGGGTGAGATCAAGTTCAGACCGGCCCCGCCGTCAACCAGCATCTTGTTCACCTTGATGTTGTGTATCATTGGTGAGACCAACAACGGCAAACACCCGACCATAGTTGTGCGGTCAGGGTGGTCCTCAGCGTCAAAGATGAGGGGCGTGCTGGACCACTTTAGTGGCTTCTGAGCATCGAACGAGGGCTTCGCTGATGTGATCTCAGGCGCCCACTGTTTGAGCCGGCGGTGGGAAGTATGCAGCGAGGCGCCACCATTGACACACATGGCCTCTGTATACTTCTGGAACTTACGCTCGCCGGACTCGTCGTCCTTGTCATGATCATCATCTTCCTGCTTCCTGTCGCGGCCCCAAGCGGGCCTCTCTTGCTGGTTATCCTTGCCGCGGCGACCTCCCTGGCCGCCACGTTTCTTGCTGGATCCTTTAGCGCCATCTTGGCCCTTCTCTTTGTCCCGCCTCTCATACTCGGCTTTTTTCTTTTCAGCAAGTAGCTCGACTTGTCGTCAGTTCTGGAGGTCGTGGCCTTTGGTGCGGTGGATCTTGCAATACTGCTTGTTAGAGCCTCCTAGCTTGTCGGTAGCCGCCAAGGCCCGGCAAGCGGCGCACCTGACAATCTCCTTGCCGGGGTCATCTGCCTTGGCCTTCTTGGCGGCACCAGTGTTGTCGGATCCCTCGACGGCAAGCATGGTCTTTCCCTTGCGCTTCCTATTATGACACCGACCCTTCTTCGTCGGGGCGGCGATGTCTTTGTTGGTAGAGTCAGTTTCTGCGCCGGCGTCTTCGCCGGGGTACTTCTTCCCGTATTCTACCCGAGCGCATCTATCGGCCAGAACGTAAAGTTCGGCCACATCCTTGACCTTGTTCATTGCCAGCTCTTCATGCATCTTGCGGTTGCGCACATTCTGATGGAATGCGCTGATCACGGCGGCAGGGTGAACATCCGGGATGTTGTATTGCACTCGGCTGAACCTCTGTATGTACTTGCGCAGGTTTTCACCTTCCTTGTGGGGAATGATATGCAAATCACTCGCCTGGCCATGAGCTTGGTGGCCTGCAGTGAAGGCACCAATAAACTCATGACACAGGCCCGACCAAGAAGAAATGGAATCCACCGGCAAGTGCATCAACCAAGACATGACATTGGGTTTCAGAGCCAGCGGGAAGTAATTGTCAAGCACCTTATCGTCGCGAGCCCCAGTGGCTTGCATCGCACCGGTGTAGATGCTAAGGAACTCCGGCGGGTGAGTCTTGCCATTGTACTTCTCGCCGACATCAGGCTTGAACGTGCGGTGGGACGACCACTGGAACTGCCGCAGCTCACGGGTAAAGGCGGGGAACCCACCTCGTAAGGTAGGCCGCCGGAGCCTCCCGGCGCTGGGCGGTCCATGGCGGGCCCCGCGCGCCTATCTGACTGGTGGCGTGTATCACGTCGGCGCTCCATGGTGGTTCGAGCGTCTTCATGGGCTCGCTCCCAAAGAACCTGGTGTTGGTCGTGGTGGGTCCGTGGGTCGGACGACGCTATGGAAATGTTATCACAAGCGTCATCACGATGGACCGACATCCGCGGTGGCTGGCATGGAGGAGGAGAGTGCACCGTGGCTGCGGCGCCTCCGGCCCCTCCACCGCTGGCGTGCAGTGGTTCGATGGAGCGTCGGCCTGAGGGCCCCGCCGACCATGGCTCGTCTTTGTTGGCGACGCTGACGAGGCTCCGGATAGTGGCTCTCCACTCGTCGAGCTTCTCCACAGCAGGAGGGAAGTCGAGGAGTAGCTGCGCGCGTGCCAAAGCTTCTGCTGGCGTGGGTGGCGGAGAAAGCTGCATGGACCGTGGCGCGCTTCGACTTTTAACCACATTAGAAGGAGCTCTGTCACGGCCCGGCGCCTGTGTGCCATTTTCGCCAGCACTTCGGCGGGCATGCTGGCCTCCTTCGTCCCGCAAATGACGCACATGACTTGTCGGATTTCGGGTTCCGGTAGACCCTTGAGGTTCGAACACTGGGGTGCGCATGGAGATTTCGCCTCCTGCCTACCTGCACCCCTCCGCCTCGCTAAGATCTAAGCTATGGAAAGAACAACACGAATGACACAGGGTTTATACTGGTTCGGGCCACCGTTGTGGTGTAATACCCTACTCCAGTGTGTGGTGTGGTGGATTGCCTCTTGGGCTGATGATGATGAACAATACGAGGAAGAACAGCCTCACGAGGGCCTGCTCTTGGCTGGGGTGATGAACTGCTGGGAGGAGTTCAGTCACCCTTCTCTCTCTCTCTCTCTCTCTCTGATCTCCACTCCTTTCTCTCCTTCTTTCCTTTCTCCTACTTCTCCTTTTCTTTTTCCTCCCCGATCCCGTGGGGGGGCTTGTCCTATTTATAGAGGCCCTAGTCCTCTTCCCAAATATCGAGCGGGAAGGGAGCCAACAATGGCGGGCTAATTTGAAGGGGGACAGCTAGTACTAGTTATCCTGACAAAAGTAGTCTTCGCCTGCGCAAAGCTCTGGTGGTGACGCCGTCTTGGGCTCCACGATGACCTCCGTCTTGCAGTCCTCCTGGTATTGGTCTTGTTGCACCGAAATGGCAACCTTTGCCTGACGCCTCGGTACTCTGCGGCTGCGCTTGCTCCCTTTGCACCAAAGAGGAAAGGAGGACACTGCGCGGGCTGGCACCTGCCTGGCGCCTTTGGCCGTCATCGCTTGTGTCACGGGCACCTCGTGAGGTACCCCGCCTTGGTCTCTCTGCCTCCTCGCGAGCCAGCCTGGTGAAGCTGTGCCCGAGGAAGCTCCGCATCGTCCGCCCCGCGAGGCTTGGCCCCTCGCGAGGGTCTTGGGTCTGTGTTGGTGAAGATGGGCCATGCTGGGCCCCCCTTTGAGCCACGCCGCAGGCCGTAGGCAGGCAAGTCTGGGGACCCTCGTTCCCAAAACGCCGACAGTAGCCCCCGGGCCCAAGGCGCGCCCGGACTTGGCCGTGCAGGGAGGCAGAAGGGCAAGAGCGAAGCCCCGCGGACCCTAATAGCCTGCGGCCTTGGGCGCCGCGTGGCGGTTGATTGGACGTGGGCGTCTCCACTTCCCCATGGCACCTCGGCAACTGCACGGATTGGACAAGTCCCTGCATGCAAAGCGGGTCATGATTACCTGCGATCGTGGAGGTCAGCGGTTGGCCTTCGCCGGCTATAAGTACGGAACATCGTGCGCCCTTCTAGTCCATCCCTCCTTGCTTCTCCTTCTTCCCGGTCCTTGCTCCATCTTGCTGCGATGGCTCCGATCCGCCGGTTCTCGACGACAGAGAAGGGAAAGGCTCCCCGAGAGGAGCCTGACCCGCTCCCGCCGAAGAAACGGCTCGTCCTCCGTGGCCCGGACGAGGGGGCCCATCAGGTGGTGCCTAGGCCTTGGTGCGAGCGGGCACCGCCGGGGTTCCCGCTTCCCTTGTATGCCCACATCGAGGGCCCTGAAGGAGCTGATGCTGATCGCCACGGGCGGCGCCGCCGGGTCACGAAGGTGTGGGTCGTCCCCCCTGGGGTCCACACAGAGGGCTCCTCTCGAGAGCTCATGCTCCACGTCGCCATGCCTCCTCAGTCTTGGATTCGCCTTCCTCCCTTCTTCGCCTCCATCGTCCCGTGGGGAGAGCCCCTGGAGCTTTGGCTGCAGCACGCCGGCTACAGCACCCTCGCGACCGAGGCAGAGGTCGCGGTCGTTGCCCCGGGCGAGGTCTTCATGACTCGAGGCTGGAGCGAAATCGCCCGGGTTTGCAGGACAAGAGGCCCCTTCGCGATCCACTTGGAGTACGACGGTGCTTCGGTGATGTTCTTCAAGGTCTTCGATGCGAACGGGCGCCGGCTGGAGTGCTACCCCGGGAGAAGTGACCGGGACCCTGCTGCAGCGAGGACTGGGCCCACCGACCGCTCCCTTGGCGGCCCCTTAGGCGGTGGAGGCGTCGGAGGTTCCAGCGACTCCGGCGAGCTCTTCGCGACTCCGGAGACGAGCGACGACAGCTACGAGCCCCCGAGCCGGCGCCGCTCCTGGAGCAGGGCGGGCTCGTCAGGCCGCCGCCGACTCTGATCTGGATGGGGTTGGCACTGGTGCTGGACGGCCCACTATCGATGATGGCGTCTTCTGCAGGGACGCGTGTAGTTAGTGTCCCTTTAGGATCTGTTCCCTGCGAGGAATCAAAGACGCGTCCCGTGGGGGCTTGTAAGGTGCCTGTGATCCTGTTTTGTTAATACAACCCTTGTCGTAGAACTGTGCGAGTTGCTCATTCCGTCTTAGCTCGGTCCTCCCTTTCAAACCTCACGAGGGCTTGGTGCTCTACGCCGACAGGTCCCAGTCCCAAGGTGGCTTCAGCCGTCGCTGGTATGCCAGGTCGCGATGCCGTGGTCAAGGCCAGGAGGTGAGCGACCCGGAGTCCGATAAGAGCCCCTGAGTCGCGATGCTCAGGAGGTCCCCTTTGGCGCTTAAGCAGCCGCCGTTCGGTGAGAAAGGAGAGCGGCGTCGCTAACACAGGATTGCATTAGGTGCGGGGGTGGTGCCACGATAGCTGGTGCTTCCGGGTGGTGACTTATCTCGAGAATCAGGGGTCGCTCTCTGGTGTGTCGCCGGGTCCGTGCATGGGCAGGAAAGAGGTTGCTCGACGAGGTCCTCGCGTGTCTCTCCCCTCTCGCCTTTGCTCCCCTTTCTGCTCTACATCCTCGGGTCCCGGCCCTCAAGCGAGTCTCAGCCGTCGCTGGTATGCCAGGTCGTGATGCCGTGGACAAGGCCAGAGGGTGAGGGCTGGAGAGCCAGTAGGAGCCCTGAGTCGCGATGCTCAGGCACCCCCCTTTAACGTGCAAGCGGTTCGCGCGGATGAGAGCGAAGGAGACACCGCAAGGGCCTCGCCTGACGCAGCTCCTTCAGGAGATCCTGAAGACCCATCATAGAAAAATGAGGGGTTGCCATGACAATTGACAGTCAGCCGTTGGTTGCTTCCGAGGGGTACGAGGCACTGAAGGCTTGATGAGGGGGCGCCATGCGGGGCTGGTGCGGCCAGAGCTCAGCCATTCAGGTTTGTTGGCGTTGCAGGGACGGACCCATGTGCAAGCGTCGTGTCATTTGAGAGTAGTTCCGTCAGTTGGCGTCAATTGAGCGGGCAGCTAGGTCAAACACATTAGCCGCGAAGGAGTGGATTCATTCAAATAGATGCTGGGAAGGCGGACGTCACTGGGTCTGGCCCGAGCGACTTGGGGATCATGCAGCCTGAGGGGCGCCCCCAACAAGGTAAGCTAACAACATGAAATAAAAGGGATACATGCCGCAGGGACGGACCCATGCGGCCTGGGAATAATGCAGCCCTGGGGGGCGCTCCCAGCTGGAAGTGAACTTGAAAGATGTCACTTGATGACGTTGAGGACGAAGGGGTGTTGGTGTAGCAGACTCGGTGGGCTGCGAAAGCCGATCCTCACGAGCCCCCAGGCCCAGGGGCCTCGGGAGGCTCCGGAGGCGCTGGTGGCTCCTTGCGGACCATCTCCATCTCCGCCAGAGCTGCGAAATGCCTGGCCTCTTGTGCCTCCATGATGCCCCTCATGAGGCGCTGCTACGTGGCTACCGCGTTCGGCAAGCCGTAAGGCATGCGAACGTAGCTATGGGGTAGACCTCCGCAGCGCCCCACTCGCGAGGGCCAGAGGCGCTCCAGAGAGGCGACTCGGTTGAGCCCTAGTATGTCGATGCAGACGCACAGCCCACCATCCTCGCCTGGATGGGGAGCCACTGCTGGTAGACGGCGGCCGCCTTTCATGACCCTTGACTCCTGTAGCTCCTGAATGGCCTTGCTGACGAACTCCTGAGGGTCTGGCTCTCCTTGCCTTACTCCTTCTTGAGGGAAACGTGCTTCGAAACACGCCTCCATGTGGTGCCCAAGCGCCTCCCTCGTGACCCTAGCCAGGTCGGTGGCCCTCTAGGGGAGAGCCCCCGAGCCCTGCCTGAGGAGGGCGCCGGGCGCGCTTTCCTATGCGACGGAAGGAGGTTCCCCCTGGGCAGGCACGGGCCCAGAGGGGCCTACCTCCTGAGGGGCCGGGCCGGACAATGTCTTCTTCTTGGCGGCGGTCTCGGGAAGCCTCCTGTTTCCGCGATCTGGGTCTTCCAGTGACGCAGCCTGAAAGGCTCGTTCTAGGGAACACATCGCGTCCTTCTCTTCACACGGCACCGTGATGACTCCGCCACTTCCTGGCATCTTGAGGACGTTGTAGCCGTGGTGAGTTACGGCCATGAACTTGGCCAGCGCTGGGTACCCCAGGATGGCATTGTACGGTAGACGAATGTGAGCGACGTCGAAGTCGATGAGCTTGGTGCGGTAGTTGTCGCGTGCCCCGAAGGTGACAGGGAGGCGGACCTGCCCAATCGGGACCGTGGAGCCGTCGGTGATTCCGGAGAAGGGCTTGGTTGGCTGAAGCTGGCTGTAGGGCACTTGGAGATTGTTGAATGTTTCCACGAACAGGACGTTGAGCCCTGCCCCATCATCGATGAGGGTCCTGGTGACCACCACGTTGCTGATGATTGGGGAACAAAGCATCGGGAGCACTCCGGCTGTAGCCGCACACTTGAGCTGATCTGCTGAGCTGAACATGATGGCGCACGCCGACCACCTGAGAGGGCGCGTGGCTTCAAGCCTGGGGAGGACTTCATTCACTTCGCGGGCGAACTGCTTGAAGATGCATTGAGAGGCTGGGGCCTGAGCCCCGCCCGGGATGCAGGCGATTGCGCACGGCTCCTGGAAGCCCCCAACCCCCTCGTCTTGGTGGCGGTACTCGTTTCTCCTTGGCAGCGGCGGCAGCGGAGGGAGGCCCGTGTTGCCATGCGGGCGATCCTCGCGAGGCTGATCCCTCCAGTCTCCCTCGCGAGGCGGGTCTTGCCAGCGATCCCCGCGAGGTTGATCGCGCCACCCTTGGCGCGGGCCACGGTCTTCCCAGCATCCTGCGTTCCTTCCTCCTCCTCGACCGTAGCCCCAGTCACCGCGGTCGGGGCGACGGCCGATCCTTCCTTCTCGCACAGCTCGGAGCTCTTGACATTCGCTGGTGTTGTGGGTGTGGAGGTCGTGGTACACACAGTACCGGCTACCCTTGGAAGGTTCGGGCTGATCTCTTCCCCGCTTGGTGTCTGGTTCTGCTGCGAGCACGGCAGCCCCCTTGCGCTTCACATCCTTGGCCTTAGGCTTCTTCTCTTCTGGGTCTGCGACAGGCAGCTCGAGGAGGGAGAGACGCCCTTCGTCAGCCCTGGCGCACTTGGTTGCCAAGTTGAACAGCTCCAAGGAAGTGCACATGTCTTCATGCATCGCCAGCTCCTCCTTCATCTTGACATCGCGCATGTCGTCAGAGAAGGCTGAGATGATGGCCTCCTCGGTCACCTTGGGAATCTTGAGGCGTGCGTTGTTGAAGCGTTGGATGTACTTCTGCAGGGTCTCCCCGGGTTGTTGCTTGATGCGGCGCATGTCGCTCACGGCGGGTGGCCAGTCGTGAGTACCTTGGAAATTGGCGATGAAGCGGGTGCGCATCTCGTCCCAGGAGGAGATCGTGCCTGGAGCCAGGTTCAGGAGCCAGGTGTGGGCCCCGTCCTTGAGCGCCATGGGAAACCAGTTCGCCATGACCTTCTCGTCTCCGTTGGCAGCTTCGATGCCCAGCTCGTAGAGCTGGAGGAACTCCGCAGGGTCAGCCGTGCCGTCGTAACGAGGAGGTAGGTCCGGCTTGAACTTGCCGGGCCACGCGACGCTGCGTAGCTCGGTGGTGAAGGCACGGTAGCCTGCTGTGGCCACGGGAGGCCTTGGGTGACGGAGAGCTTGGTCCTGCATGTCCCCACGCATTGCAGCTGGGTCTTGACGTGCGGGAGCAGGAGCACGGTCGCGACGTGCTGGAGCAGGGAGCGCCCGGGCAGCTTCTTGCGGGCGAGGGACTTCTTGGCAGCTCTGCTCTTGCCGCGCTGGCACCTGACGGAGCGGGTTCCGCCCAGGGGCCACGCGCCTTGGAGCCATGGCGCCTTCTTGTGGAGGAGGCGGCCGAGGCGCCGCCGGAGCTTCGTCGCTCACGCGGGGCGGGGTGCGGTGCAGCGGAGCGGACGGTGCAGGAGAGCCCCCTGCGGCGCGGACGAGCTCGGCGACGCGGTCGAGCCATTCTTCATAGACGTCGTCGACGGGACGGTAGCGCAGGAGCTCGTTTGCCGCGATGAGCACAGCTCGAGCCTCCATGGGTGCGCGGAGCGCGTGGGACGAAGAACCAGCTGGGGTGAGCGAGGGAGTAGCGGTGCGGCCGTCTTGCCGCACGGACGGATGCTGAGACGATGCTTGCTGCTCGTCCCCCGCCGGGCCGATGGCGGCGTTGACGGCAGGTGACGGGGAACGGTGAGGACGCCCGCTGTCAGGAGCCGTCTGGGCGATGCGGGAAGCGAGAGCGTCCCGGCGCTCGGCGCAGGCCCGACGAGCGTCAGACATGGGCGCGATGGTCGGAGGAGAACGGGGCGGTGGAAGACTAATTCCGGCGCACCCCTACCTGGCGCGCCAAATGTCGGATTTCGGGTTCCGGCAGACCCTTGAGGTTCGAACACTAGGGTGCGCGCGGAGATTTCGCCTCCTGCCTACCTGCACCCCTCCGCCTCGCTAAGATCTAAGCTATGGAAAGAACAACGCGAATGACACAGGGTTTATACTGGTTCGGGCCACCGTTGTGGTGTAATACCCTACTCCAGTGTGTGGTGTGGTGGATTGCCTCTTGGGCTGATGATGATGAACAATACAAGGAAGAACAGCTTCGCGAGGGCCTGCTCTTGGCTGGGGCGATGAACTGCTGGGAGGAGTTCAGTCACCCTTCTCTCTCTCTCTCTGATCTCCACTCCTTTCTCTCCTTCTTTCTTTCTCTACTTCTCCTTTTCTTTCCTTTCTCCTACTTCTCCTTTTCTTTTTCCTCCCCGATCCCGTGGGGGGGGCTTGTCCTATTTATAGAGGCCCTGGTCCTCTTCCCAAATATTGAGCGGGAAGGGAGCCAACAATGGCGGGCTAATTTGAAGGGGGACAGCTAGTACCAGCTATCCTGACAAAAGTAGTCTTCGCCTGCGCAAAGCTCTGGTGGTGATGCCGTCTTGGGCTCCACGATGACCTCCGTCTTGCAGTCCTCCTGGTCTTGGTCTTGTTGCACTGAAATGGCAACCTTTGCCTGACGCCTCGGTACTCCGCGGATGCGCTTGCTCCCTTTGCACCAAAGAGGAAAGGAGGACACTGCGCGGGCTGGCACCCGCCTGGCGCCTTTGGCCGTCATGGCTTGCGTCACGGGCACCTCATGAGGTACCCCGCCTTGGTCTCTCCACCTCCTCGCGAGCCAGCCTGGTGAGGCCGTGCCTGAGGAAGCTCCGCGTCGTACCTAGATGAGCACGAATAGGAACAGAGCTCCCCTTATATTATAGAGACAAGGCATATCTATCACTAGACAAGATAGTACAAACATAAGATAACTAAGATAGATAGAGTGCATATGTCTTACACCATATGGAGGAAAGGTCTCGAAGGCACAAACCAAACAAAAGCAAACGAGGCAAACAAGGTCCAAACGACAAAGCAAACAAACACACCAAGCACGACACAACACAAATCCCTACACTCTCTCCCCCTTTGGCATCGAGACGCCAAAAAGGCAGAGAGGACACCTACACACACGGGGTGGCTCAGGCGGAGAAGTCGTCTCACTGCTCCTCATGCTCCTCGTCAGACTCAGCGGCGGGATAGTCTCCTCGAGGTCATCCTCTGAACTGGTCCACTTGTAGCCCTGCTTTGACATCCAGGCAGCCTCAGGAGTGATGACATCCTCAGACCCGCCAGACACATCCTCTCCAAAGAGCCTCATTACCTTCTTGTCACGATGGCGACTCTCCTTGTCAGTCACGTGAGCCCTGTACTGTCCCTTCGCCTGCATGCAGAAGAGAGTCTTCATCTTGTCCTTCAGCTTCTTGGCCCATGACGGCTCAGAGGAAGAAGTGGTGGACCTAGCAGCATGGTCCTCAGCAACAGTCTCAGCAGCAGCAGCCTCCCCCTCACTAGCAGCCCTCCTAGCAGAAGATGCCTCAGCACGGGTAGTGGTGTTGGACCAGTTGGGCTTGACACGGAGGCTGATGGACTCATGGCGAATCCAGTCTGGAGCAAGGAACTCATCACCTGGATACGTCTTCTCCCAAGTGGTGGAGAGCAGCAGAAACAGGTACGGTCCATAGATAGGTACCTTGCGAGTGAACACCGCAAACCGAAGCTCACACCACATGATGTGTGAGACATCAAGTGGCTGAGTATGAGAAGAACATGCCTCTGCACACAAGAGCAACATGTCCACTAGATATGCATGTACCTTGTCCTTGTCGCCAATGCGTGGGAACAGAGTGTTGCGGAAGATGTGATGCATGATATCCAGAAAGGAGCTCAACACCCAAGATGACTTGCCATTGGGGAGTACCTTCTCAACAAGGAAGGGCTGAAGCTAGTTCTTGTTGGCAGACTCAGAGTTGGCATGGGGGCGAACGCCAACGGGGGTGTGAAGCCCGTCATCAGGAATGTGCAGCAGATCCATGAACTCTTTCCATGTAGCAGACAGCTGACGGCCATTGGTCATCCAGGTCATCCTCCGCTCCTCCCCGGGATGAAAGTACACTGAGGCAAAGAACTGACAGATGAGCTCAGGGTCATAGTCAAGGTGAAAGGAGATCACCGGCTCAATAGCAAACTGCTCCACCAAGTCCAGAGCCTCTCCAAAATAGTCACGAAACTTGTCCTTCCGCAGGTGATGCATGTCTATCCACTTGACATCCATGAAGGTATTCTGCTTGTTCTTGATCACATCCAGATAGATGAGAGCCTGTTGCTTGGTCCAGAACAACTCGGTGCCTCTAAGGATAGCCCGAGGATTCACATAGGGATTGATCTTCCAGCGCTCGACATACTCAGCAGTTGAAATCTCGTCCATGCCCTTAGCCGGTTCCTTTTGCTTGCTGGCAGTGGTCTTGACATTGCGCTTGGGGGCATTGGAGCCCTCTGGGGCTTCGTCTTGGGGGTTGCGCAGACGCTTGGAGCCAGTGTCACGACTGGGATTGGAACAGTGAGAGCCACCACCCGAGACACAGAACGCAAAAACACCCACAACAGCCAAGAGAGGTTAATGCAAAGACCACAACAACGCAAGTGAAACAAGCAGAAAGCACACATGATAAATGCCTAGAGAGAGATTTGATCCCTACGGTAGTACTGCCAAGTGATGCGGAGCTAAGATAGTAGTACGGCGCTTAGACGTGGTAGTACCGTGCAAGATCACGGTAGTACCGAGTGTAGGAGCGGTAGTACGACCTTAGCGCCGTGGCCGGCGCGGTAGTACCGCGTCTGCAGAGCGGTAGTACCGCTCGGTACGGTAGTACCGCACCTGACGGGCGGTAGTTCCGCAAGAGCGGTAGTACCGTACATCGGGCACGGTAGTACCGCACCGCGTCAGATCTGAACTGGTTCAAATCTGAAAAAGCCCGCGAAACCACGACGGTACTACGGTTGGACAAAGCTACCACAAGACAGCATATCAAGTATGTTTCCTACGCATCACGACTCTCCTACATCCTACTCTTGCATAGATTTGGCCTAAAATCTCAAGAACGACGAGTTTCTCCCCAAAAACCTAGAAGCAAGAGAACAGCCAAGAAAAAGAGGGATTTGGGGAAAAACCTTGGTCCATGGCAAGAGGAAGTGGTGGGGAACGATCCCACTGGTCGGAATCGGAGGAGAGTGGCCGGAGACGGAGATCCGGCGAGGGCCTCCGGCGCCGTTCTTGAGAGGGAGAGACGTGGAGAGAGAGACAATGAATGGGTATGGGGAGTTGGAACTCCCCTGCCCGAGTCATAACCGCACGCGCCCTTGACAGCGTGGTAGTACCGTGCCCAGACACGGTAGTACCGCACGACATGGTACTTCCGAAGTACCGCACCAGAGCGGTAGTACCGTGCTGTGGCGCGGTAGTACCGTGCCTCCCAAAGAGATAGTACCGCGCCCAGACGTGGTAGTACCGTGGGCTCAAGAAGATGCATGTTTCGAGCGCGAAAAACTGGAACTTAGCACAAACCACTCCGAGCCAACACGACACCACAAGACCACGCAACACACAAAACCAGAAAGGCACACGACAAACGAACCAACCACGAGACACCACCTCTGCAAAAGAGAGGGCGGTGGCCGTAGCCACCTATGTTTGAGTCAATTGGTATGGCAACATGAAGAATTATCCTTGGGTCCATGACCAAAACTCGTCTTTGAAGCACAAGTACCATCAAACATTGCTAATGTGAAAGACTTGATTGATTTATGCATAATGGGGGGAGGGAGAGTTCATTGAGAGAACATCACTCCCCCTATGTCCATGCCTACATCTAAATAGGACAACACGTTGAGTATGGTGGGGTGTGCAAGGGTTCAAGCAACATTGCTCGAATCGATGATATTTAGCTCATGCCTTAACTCGCAAAATCTTGCTTCATCCAAGGGCTTCGTGAAGATATCTGCAAGGTTATCATGAGTGTTGACGTAGTTGAGCTCGATCTCTCCTCGCCTAATGTGATCTCGGATGAAGTGATACCGGATCTCAATATGCTTCGTCTTGAAGTGTTGCACCGGGTTGAGAGAGATCTTGATGGCACTTTCATTGTCACACCAAAGAGGCACTTTGTCACAAGTGACACCGTAATCCTTTAAAGTTTGCCTCATCCATAAGAGTTGTGCACAACAACTACCGGCCGCCACATACTCCGCTTCGGTGGATGAGAGAGACACACGACTTTGCTTTTTGGAAGACCAACTTACCAAAGAGCAACCAAGGAATTGGCACCCTCCGGAAGTGGACTTCCTATCCACTTTGTCTCCCGCCCAATCGGAATCCGAGTACCCTACAAGCTTGAAGTTTGATCCTCTTGGGTACCATAAGCCAAAGTTTGGGGTATGAGCCAAATATCGAAAGATTCGTTTGACCGCCACATAGTGACTTTCCTTAGGTGCGGCTTGAAACCGTGCACAAATTCCCACACTCAACATGATGTCAGGTCTAGATGCACAAAGGTAAAGCAAGGATCCAATCATGGAGCGATATACCTTTTGATCCACCACTTTACCATTGGGATCTAAGTCAAGTTGGCACTTGGTGGGCATAGGAGTGGAAGCTGGCTTGACGTCACTTAGCTTGAATCTCTTGAGCATGTCTTGAGTGTATTTGGATTGATTGATGAAGGTTCCTTCTCTTCTTTGCTTCACTTCGAACCCTAGAAAGAACTTCAACTCTCCCATGGAGGACATCTCGAACTTTGAGGTCATGAGAGCGGCAAATTCCTCATTGAAAGCTTTGTTAGGAGAACCAAAGATAATATCATCAACATATAATTGGCACACAAACAACTCCCCTTTGACCTTCTTAGTAAAAAGAGTGGGGTCGATTAGCCAACTTCAAAACCACGGTCTTGTAACAACTCGGTAAGGTGGTCATACCACGCACGTGGGGCTTGCTTAAGGCCATAGAGTGCCTTATCGAGTTGATACACATGATCGGGAAAGTAGGGATCCTCGAACCCAGGGGGTTGCTTGACGTAAACCAATTCATTAATGGGACCATTAAGAAAAGCACTCTTCACATCCATTTGTTGTAACTTAAAGTTATGATGAGAAGCATATGCAATCAACATGCGAATGGATTCAAGACGAGCAACGGGAGCAAAGGTTTCACCGTAGTCGATACCCTCGACTTGGGAGTAGCCTTGTGCTACCAAACGAGCCTTGTTGCGAATGATAATCCCATGGGCATCTTGCTTGTTCTTGAATATCCACTTGGTTCCAATGACATTGTGGTTCCCCGTTGGCCTTGGCACCAATCTCCACACTTTGTTGCGCTCGAAGTTGTTGAGTTCTTCGTGCATGGCATTGAGCCAATCCGGATCTTCTAGCGCCTCGTAGACCTTGTGGGGTTCCACACAAGAGACAAACGCGTGATGCTCACAATAATTTGCTAATTGTCTACGAGTGCTTACCCCCTTTCTTAAGCTTTCAAGCACATTCGTCGTGAGATGATCCTTGGTAGAGAGCTTGGAAGCAACCTTGGCGGCACGACGCTCTAATTCCTCCTTGGTGGTGAGTTGAGGAGTGGTTACTTGATCATCTTGAGCGCCGTCATGAACTTGTTCTTGATCTTGAACTTGCTCGGGGGAGAGAACTTGACCTTGGGCATCACTTGTTGTGTCAACACCGTCTTGAGTATGATCTTGCCCTTGGTTTTGTTCATGAGGTTTAGGGCCTTCACTTTGTTCTTCGAAAGTGTGTGGGCCTTGAGTGGAGCATTGTCCTTCTCCTTCGGCCACAAGGGGTTCCTCAATGGGTAGGATGAAACCAACACCCATTCTTCTTATGGCTTGAGGAGGAATTTCATCACCTACATCACAAGTGCCACTTTGCTCCACTTGGGAGCTGTTATTCTCATCAAACTCCACGTTACACGTCTCCTCAATAAGTCCCGTGGATTTATTGAGGACATGGTAAGCATGAGAGTTTGTAGCATAACCAACAAATATGCCCTCATAAGATCTAGCCTCAAATTTAGACAACCGAACACCTTTCTTGAGAATGAAACACTTACACCCGAATACCCGGAAGTACTTGAGGTTGGGCTTGTTACCGGTGAGTATCTCATATGGAGTCTTGTTCAAGCCCTTGCGAAGGTAGAGCCGATTTGATGCATGACACGCGGTTTTGATGGCTTCGGCCCAAAAGTTGTACGGAGACTTGAACTCCGCCATCATGGTCCTTGCTGCATCCATCAACGTCCGGTTCTTTCTCTCCGCAACACCGTTTTGTTGAGGGGTGTAGGGTGCGGAATATTGATGCTTGATTCCCTCGTGACTAAGAAACTCATCCAAGGTGTAGTTCTTGAACTCGGTGCCGTTGTCACTTCTTATTGTCAAGATCTTTGCATTGTGTTGACGTTGTGCTTCATTTGCAAAGTCAATGATGGTTTGTTGGGTCTCGCTCTTCCTCTTGAAGAAATACACCCACGTGTACCTTGAGTAGTCATCCACAATCACCAAGCAATACTTTCTACCTCCAAGACTATCGAAGGATGGAGGCCCAAAGAGATCCATGTGAAGGAGCTCCAAAGGCCTCTTTGAATAAATGATAGTCGTGGGAGGGTGAGCCTTCTCATGTAGCTTTCCTTCGATACAGGCACTACAAGCACGATCTTTAGCAAAACTAACATTCGTTAGTCCACGGACATGGTCCCCCTTGAGGAGACTTTGCAAAGATCTCATATTGACCTGGGCTAAATGGCGATGCCAAAGCCATCCCACATCAACTTTAGCCATTAGGCATGTCGCGGTCTTAGTGGGTCGCTCCGAAAAGTTAATCACATATAGACCGTTCTCGACATGCCCAACAAAGGCTACTTTAAGAGTCTTGCTCCACAAGAGGGCCGCGGTATCGATATCAAAGAAAGTGGCAAAGCCCATGATAGCAAGTTGACAAACGGAAAGTAAATTGTATGCAAGGGACTCAACAAGCATGACCTTCTCGATCGTGAGATCATGAGAGATGACCACCTTGCCAAGTCCCAATACCTTAGAAGATGATGCGTCACCCACTCGACATTGGTGGGCATAGATGGAACCTTGTGCACGTCCACCACCAAGTCCTTGCTTCCGGTCATATGATTTGTAGCTCCGCTATCGAGCAACCATGATCCCCCAATGGAAGCAAACACCTACAAGAGATCAATGCTTGGTTTTAGGTACCCATTTTGTAATGGGTCCTTTGATGTTAGTAACAAGGGTTTTTGGAACCCAAATAGACCATTCAATGTATTCATGAAGAGAACCAACAAATTTGGCATAAACATGCCCATCACTAGCACGGCATAACACATAAGAAGGGTTAAAATCGCCGGCTTTGTTGAGAGGGATGGCATTGCCCTTCTTGACATTGTTCTTCTTCTTCTCCTCGGGGGCACTCTCTCCCGCCCTCACAAAGGTTTGCATGAGGGGAGGAGGTCGTTTGGTCTTGTCATTCTTCTTCTTGTTCTTGGAGTCGGGCACGTACCCAACCCCTTCCTTGGCCACACCTCCCTTTTGGTTGATCAAGAGATCGTTGAGGTTCTTCTTGCCTTGTATGCAAGTCGCAAGACCTCTCTCAAGTTGCTCCTTCAACTTCGCATTTTCCTCAACAAGATGTATATGCTCACAACACGGGTTAGTAGCATTTGCATTATCAATTAAAACCATATGAGGAAAAGTTGCTTTCTCCTTAGTTAGCTTCACTTGGAGTTGATCATGAGACTCCTTGAGACTAGCGTGAATACCCTTCAAGGCCTTGTGGGCCTTGTCAAGTATATCAAACTCCTCTTTGAATCTAGCAAGATCAACCCCGAGTTTGGCCTTCTCGGAATTTAGCACACGAGAAACATTGAGGGCATGATCATAATCTTTCTTTAACTTAGCATGATCAACATTGTGTGACTCCTCAAGAGCCAAACGAAGACCACGCTCTTCCTCAAGAGCATTGGAAAGATCCGAAATCTCATCGGCATAGTCATGACTATGCCCTTCCATCTTAGAGATGGTGTCTTCGTGAGCCTCGATCATGTCATTGGCCTCACCCAGTTGTTCCAAGAGAGCAAGAAAGTGCTTCTTGGATTTTCCCTTGAGTTTGCCCATAAAGGCCTCAAACTCGTTAGCCTCCACATTAGCTCCCTCAAGTTCATTAATGCTATCCATTTGGGAAGGATGATTAATGATGGTAGTTTTGATATTGGAGGTTACCTTGTTGGTGGATTTATCCATGAGGCACTTGGCGGTGATGCTCTCGTTGGGTGAGTCGAAGAGAGACACCCGTGATGTTGTTGCAATGGCAACGGAGGCCATGGCAACCGACTCATCATCTTCATCATCATCATCATCCTCATTGTACTCTTCTTGCACAACCAAAGCCTTGGGAGGAGTCTTCTTGGTGAAGTTGTTCTTGTTGGGGAACGACTTGGCCTTGTCCTTTCGGATGAGTTTGCCACCATTGTCTTCCCTCTTCTCATACGGGCATTCCGCAACGAAATGACTCACGTTGCCGCAATTGTAGCAAGTCCTTACATGTTGCTTGCCCCTTGTGCCACTCAAGTTGTTTTTGCTAAAATTGGGCCTCGAGTTTTTCTTGCTCCAAAATTGCCTTGAAGCAAGTGCCATGTGTTCATGATATGCATACTTCGTATCTTTGGGGTTGCTTTCCTCTTCTTCTTCTTCCACGGTGAGCTTGGCCTTCAATGCAAGGTTAGGATTCTTTGCCCGTTGAGAACGGAGCACTGCATTGTCGGCGGTCTTGTCCAAAATGTTCATGGCCACAAACTCATCCAACACTTAGCTTGAGGTCAAAGTGTGGAAGTCCAGTCTTTGACGAATGACGGAGGACATGGCCTTGTGGTAGGGCATCATTGCCTTGAGGAATTTGCGCTTGATCCAATTGTCATCCGTGTCCTTGCTCCCGTGATCTCGTAGTGTGACCGCGAGTTTGGTTACTCTCCGATAAAGCTCACGAGGTTCTTCATCTTCCTTCATTGCAAACTCATCGGCCTCATCTTGTACCACTTCATAGTTGGAGCGTTGAATGCTTGCACTTCCCCGGTAGAGAGACACGACACAATGCCATGCATCTTTGGCCAAGGCGAAGGGACGAAGATGAGGTAGGTCTTTGGGTGGAATTGCATCTTGAATGATGAAGAGAGCATTCTCATTGAATTGATTGTCCGCGGCTTCTCGAGGAGTGAAGTTGCTTGGATCATGTGGATAGAAACCTTCTTCAATGATTCTCCAAAGGTTAGTGTTCACATGATTTAAATGACGTTTAAAGCGCTAAACCCAAGAATCAAAATCCTCATTTTTCACAATCTTATTGGGAGGACCGGCATGATTCAAATGACTGGAAGGAACCGGTCCACCATAAACAAGTGGTGGTTCCACATGGGCAAAGATGCCGGTGTCATTCTTGCCACTAGAAGAAGGAGCCTTTTCACTACTAGCTTCCCCCTTGTCGGGGATAGCATCCAACACCTTGTTGGCGGGATCACCCACTTTCAACGGTGCGGTGGATAGTTTAAGCCCCTCAAGAAATTTAGTAAACATGCTTTCAACTTCGGTCGTCATGGAGGTTTTCAATGTCTCCAAGGCCACATTGAACTCCTCACGAGAGACCGAAGTTCCCCCATCTCCCGTAGACGAGATCGGATTCACACCGGAGTGTTCCTCCACACCGTCTACGGTATCAACCATACTCTTTGGACGGTAAAGTCCTTAATAAAGAGACGAGGCTCTGATACCAATTGAAAGGATCGATATGGTTGACTAGAGGGGGGGGGTGAATAGGCAACTAACAATTTTTAGCTTTTCTTTAGCAATTTAAACTTTGCATCAAAGTAGGTTGTCTAGATATGCAACTAGATGAGCAACCTATATGATGCAACACGAATAGGAACACAAGCAAGCAAGATATATGAAACAAATAAGCTACACAAGTAAAGGCAAGAGATAACCAAGAGTGGAGACGGTGGAGACGAGGATGTGTTGCCGAAGTTCCTTCCCTTTGAGAGGAAGTACGTCTCTGTTGGAGCGGTGTGGAGGCACAATGCTCCCCAAGAAGCCACTAGGGCCACCGTAATCTCCTCACGCCCTCACACAATGAGAGATGCCGTGATTCCACTATTGGTGCCCTTGGAGGCGGCGACCGAACCTTTACAAACAAGGTTGGGGAAATCTCCACAACTCAATTGGAGGCTCCCAATGACACCATGAAGCTTCACCACAATGGACTATGGCTTCGCGGTGACCTCAACCATCTAGGATGCTCAAACACCCAAGAGTAACAAGATCCGCAAGGGATTAGTGGGGGGAATCAAATATCTCTTGGTGGAAGTGTAGATCAGGGCCTTCTCAACCACTCCCGAGCAAATCAACAAGTTTGGTTGGCTAGGGAGTGAGATCGGGCGAAAATGGAGCTTGGAGCAGTAATGGAGCTTTAATGGTGGAAGAGGTGAGTCAACGGGGAAGAAGGAGACCCCTTATATAGTGTGTGGAAAAGATCCAACCGTTACCCACCAACCAGCCCGCGGCCAGCGGTACTACCCCGCCTGGCCAGCGGTACTACCGCAATGCCGCGCGGTACTACTTCTTGCAACCAAGCGGTACTACCGCACGGCAGTGCGGTACAACCGTACCGACCCACGGTACTGCCGCGATCCCAGCGCAGAAACAGACGCAAGGCTGGGGGCGGTACTTCCGCACGCGCGGTACTACCGCGCCCCCATGCGGTACTACCGCAAGGCAAAAGTCCTAGCCAGGGGGAAGGGGAACTTCCATGCCTACTTCCGCAAATAATCGGAAGTAGCAAAAACCTGACACAGTAGTACTGCCGAGGGGCGGTGCTACTTCCTGACCACATAGCGCGGTACTACCGCACGGCGAAAGCGGTACTACCGCGGCAGGTGCGGATGTGAAAAATTACATCTGCTCCTACTACCGCAAAGGGGGCGGTACTAGCCTGGTGGGAAGCGGTAGTGCGACTCCAGGGGAGCGGTACTACCATGGGCACCAGCGGTACTACCGCGCCACTGCGCGGTACTACGCGCCTACGGTACTACCGTTGATCCAGGAGCAGTACTACCGCAACCACAACAGCAGCCAGTCAAAGGAGGCAGGAAAATGGAGGAAGCTCCAAGGAAGTGGAAGGGGATAAAAGGAGACGTGTACGTGATGATTCCACCCAAACCTTTCCAACGCGGACCCCCTCTTAATAGTACGGCTTTCCTACGACTCAAATCCACCAAAAAGAAACGTAGAAAAGACACCGTCTTCGTCAGTCTTCGAGGGGCACCCAATCGTCTTGTGCCTAGCAAAGAAGTACCTGGAATACTCAAGACACACGACTAGTCCACAAATGCGTTGTCATCAATCACCAAAACACTTAGGGATAAATATGTCCTTACAGTAGTGCTTTTCTTGTAGAGTTCTTCCTCGTGGACTTTATAGGCCTTAGAGCGTCGAACTATGAGACATGCCTCATTCTGATCATTAGGGAGCTCCTGCCTATTAAGGTAGTCCAAGAAGGGTTCGGTCCATGGAGCAATAACCGCCATGATTACATGAGCGGAGGGCGTTGGCTCAGTGCCCGAGCCCCCGATGATATCCGAATCATGTTCGGCGTCCGGGGGTATGATCAATGCCGGGCTGTTTTTTCTGCTCTCGCCCTGCCATACCATAGATGGTCTGAAAAGCCTCTCCAAAAAGGTGTTAGGTGAGATGGGGTTGCATTTAGCACCCAAACGAGCAAGGTTGTCTGCTTCCTGATTACTATCTCGAGCCACATGATGAAACTCGAGCCCCTCAAATCGAGTTGATATTCTAAGTATGGCATTGCGGTAGGCCGCCATCTTTGGATCCTTTGCGTCGAATTCTCCATTTATTTGGGACATCGCGAGGTTCAAATCCCCACGCACCTCAAGGCGTTGTATGCCCATAGAAACGGCCATCCAGAGTCCATGCAGGAGCGCTTCATATTCGGCTGCATTATTGGAATCTGTATACATGATTTGTAATACATAACAGACTGTGTCCCCTGTAGGGGGTATTAGGATGACACCAGCCCCCAATCTGGCTAACATTTTGGAGCCGTCGAAGTACATCGCCTAGTTGGAGTATATGTTGTACTCTTTAGGGAGTTTGGCTTCTATCCATTCGGCGACAAAGTCAGCCAACACCTCATATTTAAGAGCTCGGCGTGGCTTGTATGTTACTCTAATGGTAAGAGCTCGATAGCCCATTCGACAATGCGGCCGGTGGCATCTTGATTGTTTATGATGTCATTGAGTGGCACTTCAGAGGCCGCCGTGATCGAGCACTCTTGAAAGTAGTGCCACAACTTTCGAGATGCCATGAAGACCGCATACACTATCTTTTGATAGTGCGGGTATCGGGATTTGCATGGTGTAAGGACCGCCGATACATAATATACTAGTTTTTGGAGTGAGAATTTGTGTCCCTCTTCCTCTCGTTCGACAACGAGCATAGCGCTCACTACTTGGTGAGTTGCTGATATGTAGAGAAGCATAGGTTCCCCTATGTTTGGTGCGGCCAGGATTGGGTTGTTTGCTAACAAAGTTTTTATTTCCTTCCAACCCAGCCGTCGCCGCATCTGTCCACTCGAAGTCATCGGTATGTCGGAGCAGGCGATAAAGTGGTAGTGCCTTTTCTCCCAGTCTGGAGATAAAGTGGCTCAAGGCTGCCACACACCCATCTAGTTTTTTGACCTGCTTTAGGTGTGTTGGTGTCGCCAATTGCGACAAGGCTCGGATTTTGGCCGAATTTTCTTTGATTCCTCTATTGGAAACAATAAACTCGAGCAATTTTCTGGCCAGGACACCGAAAACAATTTTCTGGATTGAGTCACATGTCATATGTCCGGAGGTTGTCGAATGTGAGGCGCAAGTCGTCCACCAATGATTCGACATGTTTGGTTTTGATGACTACATCATCTACATATGCCTCCACCGTCTTGCCAATTTGTTTTTCCAGGAATGTTTGGATCATGCGTTGGTAGGTGGCACCGGCGTTTTTGAGTCCGAAAGGCATAGTGTTAAAGCAGAAAGGCCCATACGGAATGATGAATGTCGTTGCGGCCTGATCGGATTCCCTCATCTTAATTTGATGGTATTCGGAGTATGCAGCGAGGAAGCACAATGAATCATGTCCTGCAGTTGCATCAATGGTTTGGTCAATGCGGGGCAGTGGAAAGGGGTCCTTAGTACATGCCTTGTTTAGGTCTTTGAAATCGACACAAAGGCGCTAGGATTTATCCTTCTTTGGCACCATGACCAGGTTTGCTAGATAATCCGGGTATTTGATCTCTCTGATGAACCCGGCTTCAAGTAGTTTGGCTAGCTCCTCCCCCATGGCTTGTCGCTTGGGTTCAGAAAATTGCCCCAACGTTTGCTTGACTGGTTTAAAGCCTTTAAATATATTAAGGCTATGTCCGGCTAGTCTGCGTGGGATTCCTGGCATATCCGAAGGATGCCAGGCGAAGATGACCCAATTTTCATGCAGAAAGCTCTTAGAGCGACGTCAATCGTTGGATCCAGCTGTGCTCCAATGGCTGCAGTTTTATTAGGATCCATTGAGTGTACTTGAAATTTGACTATTTCATCTGCTGGTTTAAAGGAAGTGGATTTGGGCCTCTTGTCGAGGATTACGTCGTCCCTGTCCACTGCAGAGCGCAGCGTGGTCAGTTCCTTAGCCACGAGGGCCTCGGATAGCGCCTCGAGGACTCGGGATGCGGTTTTGTTTTCGGCACGGAGTGCTATATCCGGATCACTGGTGATAGTGATAACTCCGTTGGGCCCCGACATTTTGAGCTTCATGTACCTATAATGGGGTATGGCTTGAAAGCGTATGAATGCTTCTCTCCCTAACAGGGCGTGATATCCGCTGTGGAAAGGTGCCACGTGGAAGAGCAACTCTTTGGACCGATAGTTCTCCGGTGTGCCGAATATGGCGTCGAGTTTGATCTTCCCCGAGCTTATTGCTTCTCGGCTGGGGATGATGCCTCGGAAAGTGGTGCCGCTTTGCTCGATTCAACTTTTGTCCATCTGCATTTTTAGGAGTGTATCCTTGTAGGTGAGGTTTAATCCGCTGCCACCGTCCATGAGTACTTTGGTGAGCCGAAAGCCATCTACTATTGGGTTTAAGACCAAAGCGGCCGGTGCTCGTACTGATCTGGCGCTTGGCTCATCATCTGCGGTGAAGGTTATCACCGTGTCGTTCCAAGGGTTTACTGCGGCTACTAGTTGACTTCGGCAAGGTTGTGCAATGCCCTCTTGCGCCGGTTATTGGAAGAAAAGGTCTCAAAGACTGTAAAAACATTGAGATCGGCATCTTCCAAGGAGTGCCTCTCTGAAGGAATGCTGGTAAGGATGGCTTCGCCGCTCTTAGCCACCTGCCGGAGTACCCAACATGCCCGAAGGCTGTGTGTTGATTCGGTATTCGGTGTTGTATGTATCTGACAAGGTTTATCGAGCAGGTCATCAAGGACGGTTCTGTGTCCCCTAAAGGGCTTTACTTTCTTATCCATGGGATGATGATTGGGTGCCCCGTAAGGGTGCATCCTTTTTGTCCGTCCGGTGGGCTCCTTGAAGGCCGGAGGCTCCCACCGAGCTGTTTGTGCCTTCCAGGTGCTTTCCATTGCACTGTAATTTTGTATGATGTGTGTCAGATCTGAAAAGTGCAGTATGCGGCGGCGGTTGAGGGTGTTAAGGATTCCCTCGTCTGTGCAATTGCGGTGAAATATCGAAACCGCCTCATCGTCATGACAGTCCTTAATCTTGTTTTTGACAAGGAGGAACCTGGCCCAAAAGTGATGGACTGTTTCCTCAGGTTGCTGTCGCACGTACATTAGGTCGCATACGTATGGAGGACCTAAGTTGTTTGGGGAATATTGCATATGGTGGGTGGGCGGGCAAAAATCCGAATCCAGACCCATTACTGCATCCGGAATTTGAAGAATATGTGAAGTCACCGGTCCAGGGTCTGGAATGTCCTGGCAGTCTTCAGGCTCAACGCCCGGTTTTATGTTCGGAGGACATGAGGTCTCTTCCCGAAGATGGGTTTCCGGCCCGTGCGATTCAGAAATCCAAACATAACTTGTTCTCAACTTAGGTGGAGAAGTATCATCGGCCCGTTCTTCCATGACCGCTACCATGTGGGTGATCAACGGGGACCTGATTTCCCTCTGATCAGGTTTAATCCTGATCCGATCATAGTCTGTGGCTACTCCAGTGCGGCGATGCAATCAAGTAGTTGGTTTAAAGACAAAATATCTGCTGCATCCATCTTTTCAAGGTGTTTGAATCCGATGTGAAGATGATGTTTAGCGATTTCGAGGGCTTCCATTGGCTTAAAGGCCGTACGTGCGCCCATGGTGAAACCGCCGAGATGGAGGAGCTGTCCCGGAGCTAGGGTCTCTCTAGAGGTGATGTTGTTGTTAATGAGAAGGCGAGCCATCGATCCCACCGTCGACGACACAGTGGAACTCTCAATGAAAGCACCAATGCCGGTGTCAAAACCGGCCGATCTTGGGTAAGGGGTCCCGAACTGGGCGTCTGAGGATCGAAGGTAACAGGAGACAAGGGAGACACGATGTTTACCTAGGTTCGATCCCTCTTGATGGAGGTAAAACCCTACGTCCTTCTTGATTGTATTTGACGAGTATTAGGGTTACAAGAGTTGATCTACCTTGAGATCGTAATGGCTAAACCCTAGATGTCTAGCCTATATGAATTCTGATAGCCTCTACGGACTAAACCCTCCGGTTTATATAGACACAGAGGGGCCTAGGGTTGTACAGAGTCGGTTTACAGAGAAAGGAAATTATTCATCCAGACGCTAGGCTTGCCATCCACGCAAAGGAGAGTCCCACCCGGACACGGGGGAAGGTCTTCTATCTTGTATCTTCATGGCCCATCAGTCCGACCCAAGCTACACAGCTCGGACACCCGAGGACCATAATCCAGGACTCCCTCACTCACCTGTTTACCTGGCATTGGCTTCCTTCTAGTGGGATTACTAGTCACTCAGGTGGCATTCTTTTAGCTGTGAAGGATGCCAACTTTGAGGTGGGTAGCATGAACTATGGTGAGTTCTATGTTAGAATGGAACTCTTTGAATGGGCCCTTAATTTCAAGTGGGAAATCATAATTGTCTATGGCCCTGCCGACCACCGCCGCTCTGAGACCTTCCTTAGCGAGTTGAGGAGGAAGGTCTCGACCGCCCCACTTTCGGTTGTGGTCGGCGGCGACTTCAACCTCCTCAACCATGCGGAGGATAAGAACCAGGATCTAGTCAACTTCCCTCGGATGTAGATGTTCAAAGATTGTATCATGGAGCTCGACCTACGAGAATTAAATAGGGTTGGTGCTAGGTTCACTAGGACCAATCGACAGGCAGACCCTGAAGGAAATATGCCCTAGAGGCAATAATAAAGTTGTTATTTATATTTCCTTATATCATGATAAATGTCTATTATTCATGCTAGAATTGTATTAACCGGAAACTTAGTACATGTGTGAATACATAGACAAAACAGAGTGTTCCTAGTATGCCTCTCACTTGACTAGCTCGTTAATAAAAGATGGTCAAGTTTCCTGACCATGGACATGTGTTGTCATTTGATGAACGGGATCACATCATTAGAGAATGATTTGATGGACAAGACCCATCCATTAGCTTAGCATTATGATCGTTTAGTTTTTGTCAGGACCCCGATTCCAAGTCACATCGATCTAGCCGGTAACACCTCATATCACATTGCGGCCTCACGCACGGTATCCCCACAGGTGTCGCCTTACCATGGCCCGGGACCGTTTGCGCCTTTTGGCTCATGTATATGATAGTGTCGCTAGCATCCGTATGACAGAGAACCCGAGCCGACATGGCTAGTCGTGAACCCAAAGCGGCACAGACCTATGGAGACAGGCATACATGAATCACATCAAGCATGTCGGTCATCAGCGTGTGAATCCGGGCTGTAGCACTAGGCTAACAGGACTCCGGGGAACCTGGGCTATACACTACTAGGAAAAGGGCTACTAATGGCGCACCAGTTTTGCTTACTAATGGCGCATCACTGGTGCGCCATTAGTATCATGCCACTAGTATTTTTTACTAATGGCGCACCACTGGTGCGCCATTAGTATCTGGTATACTAATGGCGCACCAGTGGTGCGCCATTAGTATAGGCCACGGTGCGCCATTAGTATAGGCCACTGGTGCGCCATTAGTATAGGCCACGGTGCGCCATTAGTATTTTTGAATTTTGAAGGCGGGAAAATAGTAGTGGCGCACCGTCTAAACCCCACCGTGCGCCATTGCTATTTTTGAATTTTGAATTTGGATAGTGATTTTTTGCCCATTTTTTGCTCATTTTTTTGCTCGTTTTTTGGCACGATATTATTTCAAATTTTGTTCCTGTTTTTGGATCTTGTACGTTCTTTTGCCGTGTTCTTTTGCCAGAGAGGAGTTCACCGGAGAGGAGGAGGAGGAGGTCACCAGAGAGGCGCTTGCCTACATTGCCGGAGAGGAGGAGGAGGTCACCAGAGAGGAGTTCACCGGAGAGGAGGAAGGAGAAACCATGAGGGAATGGGAGGAGAGGAGGGAGGAGGAGCTCACCGGAGAGGAGGGAGGAGGAGCTCACC
>NC_057800.1:475512426-475551436 GCF_018294505.1 Triticum aestivum | reverse complement strand
AGGGGAGGGGAGGAGAGGAGGGAGGAGGAGGTCGCCGGAGAGGAGGAGGAGGTCGCCGGAGAGGAGGGTAGTATGGTGGAGAGAAGGGAAGATGGAGTGGAGGAGAGGAGGAGATGGAGTGGAGGAGAAGAATGAAGAGGTAAGGAGGAGAGGACCACGCCCAGCCATATATACGGCATAGTAATGGCGCACCGTGGGCAGGTGCGCCATTACTAACTTTTTTTTTGATTTATTTTGAATTTTGAAGGCGGGAAGATACTAATGGTGCACCATGGGCAGGTGCGCCATTAGTAAGTTTGAATTTTTTTTGAATTTTTTGCCTCTCCAGATCTTAAAAGCTCCGTATCTTTTTTTCTGTTAGGTTTTTGAGGATTTTGAAAATGTTTAACGGGGTTCCCCCCGTTAAATTCGGATGTAACTTTTCGAGTAGATGATTTTTCATATAAAAAACTTTTTCATCCGAGTTCGTACGCAAAAGTTATGCCCATTTTTACAAATTCTCGAGAGATTTTGCAAAAAAGTCGAAAATTCATGTTTGTAAATTTTGCTAACAATTAGACCACATATCACATGGGAATCTTATTTTCTTTTATTTTTTTGACATTTCTATCATTTTCTTTTATTTTTTTTGAAACTGAAAAGGCGGTCCACAGGGAGGGGGGTGCATTCGGGCGATTGTTTGGGCCAAGTTACTAATGGCGCACCGTGGCATGGTGCGCCATTACTAGTTCAACTAGTAATGGCGCACCACTCCCACGGTGCGCCATTAGTAGTCTTGAAAAAATTATTTTTTTTACTAATGGCGCACCGTGGATGTGGTGCGCCATTAGTATTTGCACACTAATGGCGCACCAACACATGGTGCGCCATTAGTATATAGTAATGGCGCACCACATGTCTGGTGCTCCATTAGTGTCAATTCCATCTATAGCCCTTTTCCTAGTAGTGGTAGCAGGCTAGGCAGGACTCTGGAAGTCACCGTGTGACATTTCCCCGAAGGGACAGACATAGGAACGAAGTGAATCACATGTCGGCCAGTCAAGTGTCCTGAGCAGTAGTGCTGGGCTAGCAGGACTCCGGTGAACCGGGCTGTAGCGGACTACTATGGCTCGAGGAGCACTAGACTACATTTCCGCATAAGAAAGGCTGCCAAGGATAAACAACTAGATTGTCGGATCCCACACATACCAAGCATTTCAATCATACACACAATATGCTCGATATGTGCAAATACAACATGGCATCACAACAAAACTCTATAACTCAAGTACTTTATTTAAAGGCTCCAGAGAGCCATACATAACATGTTCATACAGGTAGGGGTCACATGACCTGACACTCAAGTCATACAAGCATACAAGCACATGCGGAAGCAAATAGTCTGAGTACAGACACTAGAAAGAAAGAAGGCTTCTCGAAGCCTGTGTATCTACATAGGGCCCTCCATGGCCAGGATCACCACCTGGGTGGCAAGTCACTCATCGACGTCGAGATCTACATAAAACCCATCGGAGGGGGCGGTGTTGTCGTCTGAAAACAGTAATTAAGCAAACATGAGTACAAAGGTACTCAACAAGTCTTACATCAGAACCTACTATACATGCTCATTCTCAAGAAGGTGGTGGAGTTATTGCAGCAAGCCAGCTTTGACTCTTGGCTAAGCTATCCTACGGGACACCACTAGTAAAATAGTTTTCGCACACAAGTCCACTAATCACCAACACAATACTCCACCGGGGATCCTCCCTCGTCATCCTACGAGAGGGCCATCCTCGGTACTCACACTTATCTTGAGTCTTTTAGTAGTATCCATTAACTTGTCTATGAACTGTATAGGCAACCAAGTAGTCCTTTACCGTGGACGCGGCTATTCGAATAGTTTTATACCCCGCAGGGGTGTATTCATCACACATGTTTCCATCACTTAGCGTCTGCACACGACATGTGCTCGGCAGACTTCAAGCGAAAACCAACGTGGGTGTAGACCACGACCTGACTAACCGCAGAAGTCTCTAGTCCAGGTTTATCGCCTATTCAGGTTCCATCCGCAAGGAAATCCGGCCGGGATGTCCTCAACGGCCCCAAACGATGTGTGCAGGGTTCCTGAGACACCAAACGGGCGACTCGGTACATCGTGCCACGGTGTATCTACCGCATCATAGCCCACCCCTAGGGTCAGTGCTACGCACGGCCGCCAACACATAGCCTACAAACACCAGAAACTAGTTGCAACTCCTGGACAGAAGATGAGAGGGGTCAGTAAGTCGAGCGGGGTCATATTTCAGGGCCCAATGTGTGGTAGTAGCTGAATCTTAAATCACGCATACAGATCTTAGTTCTTATGGACGGCCTCAATGAAACAACCCACCATGTACTCCTACATGGCCTCTCATCGATACCTTTACCAAAACATGTTCAACACATCCCTCACATTACCGACATAATCATTTCACTCTAGCCCATCACCCAGATGAACCAGACCTGACATAACTCTAAGCATAGCAGGCATAGCAAGGTAGGAAACACATACATGGCTCAATCAACTCCTACACATGCTAGTGGGTTTCATCTAATTACTGTGGCAATGACAGGTCATGCAGAGGATAAGGGTTCAACTACCGTAGCACATAGCAGTTTGAAACGTTGTTGTCTTAATGCAGTAAATGAGAGCAGAGGCGAGAACATGGGATTGTATCGATATGATCAATGGGGCTGCTTGCCTGATGTAGTGGTAGTAGGGTACTGCCCTTCAGACGGATATTCGGGGTTATCCTCGGAGGCAGAACCTACCACGAAAGACACACCGAACATAATCAACACATGACAATATGCAACAATATGATGCATGCTATGACATGGCAAAATGAATGTGTCCTGGCCTAATGCAAGCTAAAACAGAAAGGAATGAACCCATTTGAATCAAAGATTCAAATGTTAGTTCATTTAACATAGCCATATTAGTGCATTATCTTATTTTGCTTAAACAGCAAGGTTAACTTGTTTTATCATGCATGAAACCATTACCAATGGATAGATTGAATTTTTCTAATCAAAATTCATATATAAATCTTTTCATTTGGAGTTATAGATTAATTTCTATGATTTTTTAAAGTTTGCAGCAATTTCTGGAATTCTCTATATAAAAATAAATCAAGAAATTAGTTATTGCGTCAGCAGTGCATTAGGGTGACGTCAGTGGTCAACGGGGACGTCCAGGTCAACCTGACCAGTGGGTCCCGCGTGTTAGCAGTTATTTAAACTAACTAAATTTAGTTAAAACTAATCTGGGTTAATTAGCAGAGGGGGGCCCACTTGTCATAGACTCAGGGGAGTCAACCTGGGCCCATCCAGTCAAGGTCAACGGGTCAAACCCGCCGGTGTTAAGCCGCCAGCAAAGACAGACGCGGCGGAGGGCGTTGGGATTCCTCCTCCGACGACTAAGTGGTCGGCGGAGGGCATCTACGTGCTGCTGGTGAACTCACGCGTCGAGTGGAGCAAGCGGTGTGTGCGGGGGTGGCCGGAGATGACGCCGACGTCGAGCCAGGCGGCGGTCGGAGTTCGGGCGTGCACGGAAACGGTGTTAGGAGGCACGACAGGGGGCACAGAGGGGTGCTACGGCCTCCTGGGGGTGCAGTGAGTGTGTTGGACACAGTGGTGTGGCCGGTGGTCGGCCGGAGACACGTCGGCGACGAGCTCGGCGGTGGCGCGTGCGGTGAAGCTTCATGGAGTTGCTACGATGCACGAGAAGGCAAACGGAGAGATGGGGAGGTAGCTGAGCTCAGGGCGGTCACGTAGGAATGGACGGCGCGGTCGGGGACGAGCTGATGCGGTGGCGACGACGAAGAGGATCTCCGGCGATGGCGGAGTCGGGCGAGGTTGTTGCAGAGGCTGTGGGGCAAGCGAGCACTCGGGGCTCGGCTTGCTCGAAGGAGTGGAGGGCGGCGGAGCTTCTGGACACGGTGGCTCAATGCGGGGACGATGGAGGGCGCGACTACGGCGGCGGTGAGGCGGCAGGTGCATCGGCCATGGTGCGGGAGAGCGAGGGAGAGAGGAAGGGGGGCGAGTGAGGTGTCCACGGGGTCGGGGCGACGACGTGGAGCCTATCCGGTGTCCAGGCGCGCGAAGCGGCAAGCTGCTGGCACCGTGGTGAGCTCGCGCTCGCCGGCATCAGCTCTCTGCCTACCTGGTGGGGACGAAGCAGCTGGCTAGCATGGGCCAGCAAAGCGCTGGGCCGCCAGGTGGGCCGGCTGATGGGCTGCGGCCAGGTAAGTTCTCTCCCTCTCTTTTAATTTCTGTTTTCAATTTTTCTGTAGGTTTGTGGCTTTATTAAAAATAGCTAGGCACTTCTAAAAATCCTGAAAATAATCAGAGGCTCTGTTTAGATATTTCCAACAGCCCACACTTATCTTCAGAATTATTTGAGCATTTAAAATATTTACTAGCATTCAAATGCCCAAATTCAAATTACATATGATTTAATTCAATGACCTTCTGTTGACCTAGAAAATTGTGCACCAATTTTGCCAGAGGTTCTAACCCAAGACAAAGAGAGTGAACTTTCTAGAAGGGCATTTCAGGTTCATTGAAAATATTTTTAGTAAACCTTAGTTGATTCCAGAGGGGGTGCTGGGGGTTCTGTCTTCCCCAATTCAAGTTTCTGATGAAAGGTAGACATGATGCAACACTCTAATGCATGACTAGCTAGGATGTGACAGTTTTATTGCTATTGCTTTCTTCATGACTTATACATATTCATCTGACTATGAGATTGTGTAACTCCCGAATACCGGAGGAACACCTTGTGTGCTATCAAACATCACAACGTAACTGGGTGATTATAAAGATGCTCTACATGTGTCTCCGAAGGTGTTTGTTGAGTTGGCATAGATCAAGATTAGGATTTGTCACTCCGTATATCGAAGAGGTATCTCTGGGCCCTCTCAGTAATGTGCATCACTATAAGCCTTGCAAGTAATGTGACTAACGAGTTAGTTATGGGATGATGCATTACGGAACGAGTAAAGAGACTTGCCGGTAACGAGATTGAACTAGATGAGGATACCGACAATTGAATCTCGGGCAAGTAACATACCGACGACAAAGGGAATGACGTATGTTATTGTGCGGTTTGACCAATAAAGATCTTCATAGTATATGTAGGAACCAATATGAGCATCTAGGTTCCTCTATTGGTTATTGACCAGAGATGTGTCTCGGTCATGCCTACATAGTTCTCGAACCCATAGGGTCCGCGCGCTTAATGTTCGATGACAATTTGTATTATAGATATGTGTTTTTGGTGACCGAAATTTGTCCAGAGTCCCGGATGAGATCACGGACATGACGAGGAGTCTAGAAATTGTTGAGAGGTAAAGTTTCATATATTGGAAGATTATATTCGAACATCAGAATGGTTCCGAGTGATTCAGATATTTTACCGGAGTACCGAGGGGTTGCCGGAACCCCCCGGGGAAATAATGGGCCTTAGTGGGCCTTAGTGGAGAGAGAGGAGGGCCGCAAGGGCTGGCCGCCCCCATGGTAGTCCGAATTGGACTAGGGGGAGGGGGCGGCGCCCCCCTTTCCCTTTCCCTCTCTCTCCTGCCTATTCCCTCCGGTGGAGAAAGGAAAACGGGGGGGGGGGGATCCTACTTGACTAGGAGTCCAAATAGGACTCTCCCATTGGCGCGCCCCTCCTGGCCGCCGGCCTCCTCCTCCCCCCTTTATATACGGGGGAGGGGGCAACCCGAAGGCACACCAAGAATTCTCTTAGCCGTGTGCGGTGCCCCCCTCCACAGTTTACTCCTCCGGTCATAGCATCATAGTGCTTAGGCGAAGCCCTGCGCTGATCACATCACCATCACCGTCACCACGCCGTCGTGCTGTCGGAACTCTCTCTCGACCCTCTACTGGATCAAGAGCTCGAGGGACGTCATCAAGCTAAACGTGTGCTGAACACGGAGGTGTGATACGTCTCCAACGTATCTATAATTTTTGATTGTTCCATGCTATTATATTATCTGTTTTGGATGTTTATGGGCTTTATTAAGCACTTTTATATTATTTTTGGGACTAACCTATTAACCTAGAGCCCAGTGCCAGTTTTTGTTTTCTTTTGCCTATTTTAGGGTTTCGAAGAAAAGTAAAATCAAACAGAGTACAATTGACCTGAAACTTCACGGAACTTATTTATGGAAGGAAAGCAACCCGGGAGACTTAGAGTCCACGTCAAGGGAGCTTCGAGGAAGCCATGAGGTAGGGGGGTGCACCCACCCCCCTGGGCGCGCCCTCCACCCTAGTGGGCCCCTTGTGGCTTCACTGACGTACATCTTCCGCCTATATATCTCCATATACCCTAAAACGATCGGAGAGCACAATAGATCGGGAGTTCCGACGCCAAAAGCCTCCGTAGCCACCAAAAGCCAATCTAGACATGTTCCGGCACCCTTCCGGAGGGGGGAATCCCTCTTCGGTGGCCATCTTAATCATCCCGGTGCTCTCCATGACAAGGAGGGAGTAGTTCTCCCTCAGTGCTGAGGGTATGTACCAGTAGCTATGTGTTTGATCTCTCTCTCTCTCTCTCTCTCTCTCTCTCGTGTTCTTGATTTGGCATGATCTTGATGTATCGCGAGCTTTGCTATTATAGTTGGATCTTATGTTTCTCCTCCCCCTATACTCTCTTGTAATGGATTGAGTTTCCCCTTTGAATTTAACTTATCGAATTGAGTCTTTAAAGATTTGAGAACACTTGATGTATGTCTTGCCGTGCATATCTGTGGTGACAATGGGATATCACGTGATTCACTTGATATATGTTTTGGTGATCAACTTGCGGGTTCCGCCCATGAACCTATGCATAGGGGATGGCACACATTTTCGCCATGATTCTCCGGTAGAAACTTTGGGGCACTCTTTGAGGTTCTATGTGTTGGTTAAATAGATGAATATGAGATTGTGTGATGCTTATCATATAATCATACCCACGAATACTTGAGGTGATATTGGAGTATCTAGGTTACATTAGGGTTTTGGTTGATTTGTGTCTTAAGGTGTTATTCTAGTACGAACTCTAGGGCTGTTTGTGACACTTATAGGAATAGCCCAACGGATTGATTGGAAAGAATAACTTTGAGGTGGTTTCCTACCCTACCATAATCTCTTTGTTTGTTCTCCACTATTAGTGACTTTGGAGTGACTCTTTGTTGCATGTTGAGGGATAGTTATGTGATCCAATTATGTTAGTATTATTGAGGGAACTTGCACTAGTGAAAGTATGAACCCTAGGCCTTGTTTCAACGCATTGCAATACCGTTTACGCTCACTTTTATCATTAGTTACCTTGCTGTTTTTTAATTTCAGATTACAAATACCTTTATCTACTATCCATATTGCACTTGTATCACCATCTCTTCGCCGAACTAGTGCACCCATACAATTTACCATTGTATTGGGTGTGTTGGGGACACAAGAGACTCTTTGTTATTTGGTTGCAGGGTTGCTTGAGAGAGACCATCTTCATCCTACGCCTCCTACGGATTGATAAACCTTAGGTCATCCACTTGAGAGAAATTCGCTACTGTCCTACAAACCTCTGCACTTGGAGGCCCAACAACATCTACAAGAAGAAGGTTGTGTAGTAGACATCAAGCTCTTTTCTGGCGTCATTGCCGGGGAGGTGAGTGCTTGAAGGTATATCTTTAGATCTTGCCAATCAAATCTTTTTGTTTCTTATTTTAGCACTAGTTTAGTTTATAAAAGAAAACTACAAAAAAATGGAATTAAGTTTGTCTCATACGCTTCACCTTTTTAATATCTTTCGTGAGTATGATGGAAAGGAAAATTGTGCTCAAGTGCTAGAAGAAGAATGCATTAAAATGTTTGGCACTAAATCCTTGTATGATGTGCATGATTGCAATGTTGTTAGTATTAATTTTTTGAATATCCATGATGCTAATGATATGCAAAGCCACAAGCTTGGGGAAGCTATGTTTGATGAAGATGATATTTTTTGTCCCCCAAGTTTTGATGAGCAAATTTATTATGATGAAAGCAGGCCTCCTATTTATGATGATTATATTGATGAAAGTGGTTTCGGAGAGGTCATGACTTTATTTTGTGATGAATCCACTATTTCGGAAGAGGTTCCAATTGATTATGAGAACAAAGTTGCTATCTATGATGATTATTGTGATGACTTGTATGCTATAAAGAATAATGATATCCATGAAACTTTTCATCATGATTTTAGTTTTCAATTGGATTATGCCTCACATGATAGTTATTTTGCTGAGTTTGGTCCCACTACTATTCATGAGAAGAAATTTGCTTATGTGGAGAGTAGTAAATTTTCTATGCTTGTAGATCATGAAAAGAATGCTTTAGGTGCTGGTTATATTGTTGAATTCATTCATGATGCTACTGAAAATTATTATGAGGGAGGAACATGTGCTTGTAGGAATTGCAATAATGTCAAGTTTTCTCTCTATGTGCTTAAAGTTTTGAAGCTATGCTTGTTTTGCCCTCCTATGCTAGTTGATTATTGTTCCCATAAGTTGTTTGCTCACAAAATACCTATGCATAGGAAGTGGGTTAGGCTTAAATGTGCTAGTCATATTCTTCATGATGCCCTCTTTATGTTTCAATTCTTATCCTTTATGTGAGCATCATTGAAATCATCATGCCTAGCTAGGGGCGTTAAACGATAGCGCTTGTTGGGAGGCAACCCAACTTTATTTTTGTTCCTTGCTTTTTGATCCTGTTTAGTAATAAATAATTCATCTAGCCTATGTTTAGATGTGGTTTTATGCTTTTAATTAGTGTTTGTGCCAAGTAGAACCTTTGGGAAGACTTGGGGAGAGTCTTGTTGATCATGCTGTAAAAAACAGAAACTTTAGCGCTCACGAGAATGGCTGCCATTTTTTATTGGAGAGTGATATTTAGTTAATTCTTTTTGAAGATGATTAATAGATAAATTCCTCACGTCCAGCAATTTATTTGAGAATTTTATGAGTTCCATAAGTATACGTTTGATCCAGATTACTACAGACTGTTCTGTTTTTGACAGATTCTGTTTTCGATGTGTTGTTTGCTTATTTTGATGAATCTATGAGTAGTATCGGAGCATATGAACCATAGATAAGTTGGAATACAGTATATATTACACAAATATAAATAAATAATTAGTTCATTACAGTACCTTGAAGTGGTGATTTATTTTCTTATACTAATGGAGCTTACGAGTTTTCTGTTAAGTTTTGTGTTGTGAAGTTTTCAAATTTTGGGTAAGGATTCGATGGACTATGGAATAAGGAGTGGCAAGAGCGTAAGATTGGTGATACCCAAGGAACCCCAAGGTAATATTTAAGGATAGACAAGAGCCTAAGCTTGGGGATGCCCCGGAAGGTATCCCCTCTTTCGTCTTCGTTCATCGGTAACTTTACTTGGAGCTATATTTTTATTCACCACATGATATGTGTTTTGTTTGGAGCGTCAATTTATTTTGTTAAGATTTGCTTGATGTTATTTAGAACAATGTTTTGCATCTTTTATTTCAATAAAAGTGGCATTGATAGCCTTTACTATGCCTATTTTAGAAGTCCACATGTTGCTGTTTGAAAACAGAAAGTTCACCGCTGTTGCAATAATTCCCTAGAAAATTCAGAATGTGATAAAATGTTGAAACCTTTTGCATATTAAGCTCTGATAAATTTACTATAGTGGTAATTTTCTTTCATAATTTTTTGAGCTAGGGAAGTATGGGTGTTGCTGCATTCTTTACAGACTGTCATGTTTAGGCAGATTGCTGTTATGTTTGCATATGTTTGCTTCTTTAATGATTCTATTTGAGGATAGGACTATTAAATATGCAGAGGCATTTAGTATGCAATGTTGAATAATAATTTTAGTGATTTGCTACAGTAGAGTATGATAAGGTTTTTGCAATGGTTTATACTAACTTATCTCACGAGTCCTTGTTGAGTTTTGTGTGGATGAAGCTTTTGAGATTTAGTGAGACGGTGATATGAGAGGAATTAAGGAGACACAAAAGCTCAAGCTTGGGGATGCCCAAGGCACCCCAAGATAATATTTCAAGAAGTCTCAAGCGTCTAAGCTTGGGGGTTGCCCCGGTTGGCATTCCACCTTTCTTCTTCAACAACTATCGGTTAGTATCGGTTGATCCTAAGTTTTTGCTTCTTCACATGATGTTTGCTATTCTTAGATGTCATTTTATTTTGTTTTGATTTCTGTTTGAATAAAGTATCAAGATCTGAAATCCTTAAATGTTAGGGAGTCTTCATATAGTTGCATGATTATTCGACTACTCATTGATCTTCAGTTATATCTTTCGGAGTAGTTTGTTATTTGCTCTAGTGCTTCACTTATATATTTTTAGAGCACGGTGGTGGTTTTATTTTGAAGAAATAGATGAACTCTCATGCTTCACTTATATTATTTTGAGAGTCCTAAACAGCATGGTAATTTTCTTTGGTTATGAATTTAGTCCTAGTATGATGGGCATCCAAGAGGGATATAATAAAAACTTTCATATAGAGTGCATTGAATACTAAGAGAAGTTTGATACTTGATAATTGTTTTGAGATATGAAGATGGTGATATTAGAGTCATGCTAGTTGAGTAGTTGTGAATTTGAGAAATACTTGTGTTGAAGTTTGTGATTCCCTTAGCATGCACGTATGGTGAACCATTATGTGATGAAGTCGGAGCATGATTTATTTATTGATTGTCTTCCTTATGAGTGGCGGTCGGGGACGAGCGATGGTCTTTTCCTACCAATCTATCCCCCTAGGAGCATGCGCGTAGTACTTTGTTTCGATAACTAATAGATTTTTGCAATAAGTATGTGAGTTCTTTATGACTAATGTTGAGTCCATGGATTATACGCACTCTCACCCTTCCACCATTGCTAGCCTCTCTAATACCGCACACCTTTCGCCGGTATCATAAACCCACCATATACCTTCCTCAAAACAGCCACCATACCTACCAATTATGGCATTTCCATAGCCATTCCGATATATATTGCCATGCAACTTTCCACCGTTCCATTTATTATGACACGCTTCATCATTGTCATATTTCTTTGCATGATCATGTAGTTGACATCGTATTTGTGGCAAAGCCACCATTCATAATTCTTTCATACATGTCACTCATGAGTCATTGCACATCCCGGTACACCGCCGGAGGCATTCATATAGAGTCATATCTTGTTCTAAGTATCGAGTTGTAAGAAAATAAAAGTGTGATGATCATATCATTGTCCCAGTGAGGAAAGGATGATGGAGACTATGATTCCCTCATAAGTCGGGATGAGACTCCGGACGAAAAAAAGAGGCCAAAGAAGCCCAAATAAAAAAATAGGCCATAAAAAAGAGAAGGACCAAACAAAAAAATGAGAGAAAAAGAGAGAACGGGCAATGCTACTATGCTTTTACCACACTTGTGCTTCAAAGTAGCACCATGATCTTCATGATAGAGAGTCTCCTATTTTGTCACTTTCATATATTAGTGGGAATCTTTCATTATAGAACTTGGCTTGTATATTCCAATGATGGGATTCCTCAAAATGCCCTAGGTCTTCGTGAGCAAGCGAGTTGGATGCACACCCACTAGTTTCTTTTGTTGAGCTTTCATACATTTATAGCTCTAGTGCATCTGTTGCATGGCAATCCCTACTCACTCACATTGATATCTATTGATGGGCATCTCCATAGCCCGTTGATACGCCTAGTTGATGTGAGACTATCTTCTCCTTTTTTTCTTCGACACAACCACCATTCTATTCCACCTATAGTGCTATATCCATGGCTCACGCTCATATATGGCGTGAAGATTGAAAAAGTTTGGGAACATTAAAAGTATGAAACAATTGCTTGGCTTGTCATCGGGGTTATGCATGATTTAAATACTTTGTGTGGTGAAGATGGAGCATATCCAAACTATATGATTTTGTAGGGATAGCTTTCTTTGGCCATGCTATTTTGAGAAGACATGGTTACTTGGTTAGTATGCTTGAAGTATTATTATTTTTATGTCAATATTGAACTTTTGTCTTGAATCTTATGAATCTGAATATTCTTGCCACAATAAAGATAATTACATGGATAAATATGTTAGGTAGCATTCCACATCAAAAATTTTGTTTTTATCATTTACCTACTCGAGGACGAGCGGGAATTAAGCTTGGGGATGCTGATACGTCTCCAACGTATCTATAACTTTTGATTGTTCCATGCTATTATATTATCTGTTTTGGATGTTTATGGGCTTTATTAAACACTTTTATATAATTCTTGGGACTAACATATTAAACCAGAGCCCAGTGTCAGTTTCTGTTTTTTTGCCTATTTTAGGGTTTCCAAGAAAAGGAAAATCAAACGGAGTCCAATTGACGTGAAACTTCACGGAACTTATTTTTGGAAGGAAAGCAACCCGGGAGACTTGGAGTCCACGTAAAGAGAGCTTCGAGGAAGCCACGAGGTAGGGGGCACCCACCCCCCTGGGCGCACCCTCCACCCTCGTGGGCCCCTCGTGGCTCCCCTGACGTACTTCTTCCGCCTATATATCTCCATATACCCTAAAACGATCAGAGAGCACAATAGATCGGGAGTTCCGCCGCCAGAAGCCTCCGTAGCCACCGAAAGCCAATCTAGACCCATTCCGGCACCCTGCTGGAGGGGGGAATCCCTCTCTGGTGGCCATCTTCATCATCCCGGTGCTCTCCATGATGAGGAGGGAGTAGTTCTCCCTCGGGGCTGAGGGTATGTACCACTAGCTATGTGTTTGATCTCTCTCTCTCTCTCGTGTTCTTGATTTGGCACGATCTTGATGTATCGCGAGCTTTGCTATTATAGTTGGATCTTATGTTTCTCCTCCCCCTCTACTCTCTTGTAATGGATTTAGTTTCCCCTTTGAGGTTAACTTATCGGATTGAGTCTTTAAAGATTTGAGAACACTTGACGTATGTCTTGCCGTGCATATCTGTGGTGACAATGGGATATCACGTGATTCACTTGATGTATGTTTTGGTGATCAACTTGTGGGTTCCGCCCATGAACCTATGCATAGGGGTTGGCACACGTTTTCGTCGTGATTCTTCGGTAGAAACTTTGGGGCACTCTTTGAGGTTCTATGTGTTGGTTGAATAGATGAATCTGAGATTGTGTGATGCTTATCGTATAATCATACCCACGGATACTTGAGGTGACATTGGAGTATCTAGGTGACATTAGGGTTTTGGTTGATTTGTGTCTTAAGGTGTTATTCTAGTACGAACTCTAGGGCTGTTTGTGACACTTATAGGAATAGCCCAACGGATTGATTGGAAAGAATAACTTTGAGGTGGTTTAGTACCCTACCATAATCTCTTCGTTTGTTCTCCGCTATTAGTGTCTTTGGAGTGACTCTTTGTTGCATGTTGAGGGATGGTTATGTGATCCAATTATGTTAGTATTGTTGAGGGAACTTGCACTAGTGAAAGTATGAACCCGAGGCCTTGTTTCAACACATTGCAATACCGTTTACGCTCACTTTTATCATTAGTTACCTTGCTGTTTTTTTAATTTCAGATTACAAATACCTTTATCTACTATCCATATTGCACTTGTATCACCATCTCTTCGTCGAACTAGTGCACCCATACAATTTTCCATTGTATTGGGTGTGTTGGGGACACAACAGACTCTTTGTTATTTGGTTGCAGGGTTGCTTGAGAGAGACCATCTTCATCCTACGCCTCCTACGGATTGATAAACCTTAGGTCATCCACTTGAGGGAAATTTGCTACTGTCCTACAAACCTCTGCACTTGGAGGCCCAACAACGTCTACAAGAAGAAGGTTGTGTAGTAGACATCAAGGTGTTGTATGTTTGGTACTTGGATCGGTTGCATCGTGAAGACGTTCAACTACATCAACCATGTTAACATAACGCTTCCGCTTTCGGTCTACGAGGGTACATGGACACACTCTCCCCCTCCCGTTGCTATGCATCTCCTAGATCGATCTTGCATGATCGTAGGATTTTTTTTGAAATTGCATGCTACATGCCCCAATAGAGCCGACCCACTCTGTTTTGTACCGAGTTGTGACACCCTGGATTTTGCTCTTTTCCTTTTCTTTTGATATTCTTGAGATTATTGTTTTGATTTGCTTTTCCGTGGCTCTGTGATCCTAAAACTTGGGAAGATCATATCTTCCTAGGTTCTAAAGTGGCTTGCCATTCTCAAAACCATCCCAAGCTGATGTCATTTTCATCCAAGTCATATCCCAATATTCTTTTTTATTTGGGAATATTCCTTTTTCTATTAATGGAATAATCCTTTTGCCCTAGGTTGTGAAGCAACCTACCTTTCTGTCATGCTTTTGACTCGCACAAAATTCTCATAAATCCTTTGGGACATATCTTTCAAAGATATGTCAAAATCATTCCTTGACATGTTCAAAAATAATTCACAAATATTCCTTTTCGTATTCTGCCCTAAATGGTACTGTGTGAAGGAAGTGCTATTTATCTTTGCTTGTTTTACCACAAACTTTTTTGACACTCTTTCCTACCCATGTCATTATCTCATGTCAAAATTCAACTCAATTTGCCTAGTGAATATTCCTGAGCAATTTTTCAAAGTTTCTGTTCAAACTGAGGCCTTGTGAAGGAGGTGCAAGCTAGGCATATCCAAATGAGTTGAAGTTTTCCAAGATCCTTCATATACAAAAATCATGACTCTCCTCCAAATTTTAGCTCATGTAATCACTCTATGTGAGCACACCATCAATTCTTGGTTTCTGGTCAGATTTTCAGGTTGTGAAGCAACTATATTTTATATTGCTTCACTATTGCTGAAAAATTACCAGGACATGCTCCTACTCATATAAACCCTCTCCACAAAAGTTGGGATCATTTTATCTAGCCATTTGACCTCCGCAATTTCCCTAAGATTCTGTCCAAAGAGCTACATTTTGAAGCAAGTACCATTTTGGTATTTCCATGTGGTATGAAACTTTTACAGTAGCTTCATATGATTATATAACTCATCTCCTCCCAATCTCGGCTTAATCCAATTGTCCATGTGAGTGCTACTTCATGCTTTGTCTTTCTGGCCAGTGGGGCACATTCTATAGCAAATGTCATTTATCTTCATCCTTATGAGCTACAAATTTGCTGAGGTGGTCATCTTAGTGTGTGATCAGACCATGCCAAAGCCACGAGTCTATCCCCTCTTGTATCTTCCTCACCACAACACAAAACACTTTACTGTTTCACTGCAAATCCACTAGTTGTGGTCATCACAAGCTCTACTATGCCAGTTGTTTTCCTTCTTGGCCTTCTCCTTGGTATGACTCATCGTGTTGACATGGTCGGCCAACCCGGGTGCAACTGCGTGCGCCAGTTCACACCATGACCACGGGGTAGACGAGGCAAATCTCATGCTCTGCCAACCGCATGCCCTATAGCCGCCTCCTTACTCATCCTCTCGGCGTCCCTCCATGTCCTGGAGCTAGCTCGTGAGCTCCTTCATCATTCTGCGCCTATGCCCGGCCCTGCATCGATGTGGTTTCGTCGTCGTCGAGCTCGCCCATGCCGCTACCTCCTCTCCTCCATTTTTGTCATGTTGGCCGAGGCCTCTTGAGCCCTCCTGAAGCTTCCCCGCGGCTATAAGTAGCCCCTCGACCTCCTCCGCACCTCTCAGCTCCCGCCCTACCTTCCCCGACCACCGGAGTTGCTCCACCTCGCCCTCTATCTGCCTTGGCTGCCTCAGCCTCCTCTTCATTCCACCCGCCCCGAGCCTTCCCTCCACTCCCTGATCTCTCCACCAGAAGGACCACACTCCATCTAGCCCGCCACACCTCTCTGTTTGTCACCGGAGGCCCTGTGGCCATGCCTCCATAGAACGGCCACTGTCGGTCGTGCTCTCTATTGCCTCCAGCCGCGGCTGCCCTAGCCCTCTCCAACCTGCGTTTGATGTCTAGACGGAAGCACGGAGTCCTCCTAAAGCTGACGGTAGCCAGACCCTCCCAATGGTGGCCTAAGTCGCCGAGAATCCTCGCCAGAGTGTGCTCGGTTCCGCCTCCGTTCTCCCGTGGTGGTCGTCGCCTTGGTTCTCCTCGATGTCCAAAGCATGCATGTATAGTCTCAGGTTATGCTATGAAGTTGGAGCATGATTTATTATTGAGTGTCTTCCTTATGAGTGGTGGTTGGGGACGAGCGATGGTATTTTCCTACCAATCTATACCCCTAGGGGGATGCATAGTAGAACTTTGCTTGGAGGGCTAATAGGCTTTCTCCATAGTAGTACTTTGCACGTATAGTCTCTAGTTATGCTATGAGATTGGAGCATGCTTTATTATTGACTGTCTTCCTTAGGAGTGGTGGTCCAGGACGAGCAATGATCTTTTGCTACCAATGTATCCCCCCTAGGAGCATGCGTAGTAGTACTTTGCTTCAAGGGCTAGTAAATTTTTACAATAAGTATGTGAGTTCTTTATGACTAATGTTGAGTCCATGGATTATACGCACTCTCACATTTCCACAATTTGTAGCCTCTTTGGTACCGTGCATTGCCCTTTCTCACCTCGAGAATTGGTGCAAACTTTGTCGCTGCATCCAAACCCTGTGGTAAGATACGCTCTATCACACATAAGCCTTGTTATATCTTCCTCAAAACATCCACCATACCTACCTATCATGGTATTTCCATAGCCATCCCGAGATATATTGCCATGTAACTTCCACCATTCTGTTATTATGACATACATCTTCATTGTCATATTGCCTTGCATGATCATATAGCTGACATAGTATTTGTGGCTCAGCCACCGTTCATCATTATCATACATGTTACGCTAGCGTCATTGCATATCCTGGTACACTACCAGAGGCACTCATATAGAGTCATATTGTTCTAGATATCGAGTTGTAGTATTGAGTTGTAAGTAAATAAAAGTGTGATGATTATCATTATTAGAGCATTGTCCCAGTGAGGAAAGAAAAAGAGAGGCCAAAAGAGCCCTAAAAATGAGAGAAAAAGAGAGAAGGGGCAATGTTACTATGCTTTTCCCACACTTGTGCTTTAAAGTAGCACCATGTTTTTCATATAGAGAGTCTCCTATGTTGTCATTTTCATATACTAGTGAGAATTTTTCATTATAGAACTTGACTTGTATATTCCAATGACGGGCTTCCTCAAATGACCGAGGTCTTCACGAGCAAGCAGGTTGGGCACACCCACTTAGTTTTCATGTTGAGGTTTCATACACTTATAGCTCTTAGTGCATCTGTTGCATGGCAATCCCAACTCCTCACATTGACATCAATTGATGGGCATCTCCATAGTCCGTTGATTAGCTGCGTTGATGTGAGACTATCTTCAATTTTTACTTCTCCTTATGGATCTCTATCACCGCATTCTATTCCATCCATAGTGTTATGTCCATGGCTCATGCTCATGTATTGCGTGGGAGTTGAAAAAGATGAAGCGTGTAATGCCCGGATAATTATGCTACAATGAACCTCTACTAATGATGCCATTTCACCTCGGTTGCTGTTGCTAATCTCGTGTTAATTCAATCTCGTTCAAATTCAAAATTGAATTAATGGCAAACAATAAAAGTTTTCAAACCATAAGACTAAAATGTTCGGATTGTGCCAAATAATGCATAGGTAATTATGCTGGAGAAAACACACTTTTATAAAATGTTTAAAAACTATAAGATGAATAAAACAGTAGCGAAAACTATATTTAAATACTTTTAAATAATAAATAATTACAAAACTATTTTAGTTTTGGTAGCAAATTAATGTGGCAGTGGCATAATTGGTAACATCTATTTAGGTGCCACTTTGGGATATTGTTAACACTAGAATAAGCAACAACTAAAAAACAGAAAAGAAATAAAGAAAAATAATCAAAGGAGAGAGAGACCCCCTGGCCAACTGGGCCAAACGGCCCAGCCGGCCATCCCATCGTCCCAGGCTGGCCCACCCCGCCTCCCTTAACCCCATGGCACCCAAACCCTAACCCCCGACACCACCATTTCTCCCACTCGCCTCTCCCTCTTCCCCCCGATCCAGATCAGATCAGGCCGACCTCGTCGCCCCATCGTCGTCAACGTCGCACTAGTCCAGTCGCCGACCACTGCCACTCCCCAGACCGCCCCACCATCGCTGGCGCTCCCCGTCCCCGTCGCTGGTGTCGCCTTGCCGGACCTCCCCGACTCCTCCCCGAGCCCGCAGCCATTTCCCTACGGCCCCGCTATGAGCACTGCACCTCCCTCTCTCTTCCCATCCCACGTCTGGCGCCCGCACCATCCCGCGCGCTCGCCACGCCGTGGTGCGTCCCCACCGTGCTCACTGCGACCCCGACACGCCCCTTCCCGCGCCGACTCAAGCCCCTCACCGTGCCTCGTGGCTTGCTGCTGCTATGTCGCACCCGCGCCGCCCGCTGCGCTGTTGCTTGGCCGCCACTGTCGCTCGCCCCTGCCGTAGCAGTCACCCGCATACGTACTGGTCGTACCCTCCCCGCGTTGCACAGCGCCGCTGTGCCCCGGTGTATGTCTAGTGCCGTGCTGCTGCGGCTCGCCTGCGCCTTGCTCGCTGGCCGCGCTAGGCCCACTGGCCCCACTCACGCCCGCTACTGTTGTTGCCCTGCTCGCGTCATCGCCGCGCCACCACACCCAAACCCCTCGCCGTTGCTCACCGTTGGCCTCGCCACGGCCTCCAGCAGCCCTCCCCGCTCTGGCCTACCGCCCCTCCTGCTCGACCAGCTCAACACGCTCGCCAGCTGTTGGTCGCGCCCGCCTGCATCGCTGCCTCCCGCTCCTGGCACGGCCAGCCGCGGCCACCGCCATCCCCCATAACCCGTTGCTCACCGCTGCCTCGCCCTTCGCTCGCTGCGGCCCGTGGCGCTGCTCGGGTCTTCCCCCTTGGGCACACACCGTTCGGGTGCCCGCGACCATAACATGCCCACTAAGGCCAGCCCTAGGCCAAGGACAGGGGGGCTGTCGGTGTCAAAACCGGCGGATCTCGGGTAGGGGGTCCCGAACTATGTGTCTAAGGTAGATGGTAACATGAGGCAGGGGACATGATGTTTTACCCAGGTTTGGGCCCTCTTGATGGAGGTAAAACCCTACGTCTTGCTTGATTAATATTGATGATATGGGTAGTACAAGAGTAGATCTACCACGAGATCAGAGAGGCTAAACCCTAGAAGCTAGCCTATGGTATGATTGTATGTTATCCTACGGACTAAAACCCTCCGGTTTATATAGACACCGGAGGGGCTAGGATTACACAAGGTCGGTTACAAAGGAGGAGATATACATATCCGTATTGCCTAGCTTGCCTTCCACACCAAGTAGAGTCCCATCCGGACACCACTAAGTCTTCAATCTTGTATCTTCATAGTCCAACAGTCCGGCCATTGGATATAGTCCGGCTGTCCGGATACCCCCTAATCCAGGACTCCCTCAGTAGCCCCCGAACCTGGCTTCAATGACGATGAGTCTGGCACGCAGTATTGTTTTCGGCATTGCAAGGCGGGTTCTTCTCCAATTTCCAAGTGTTTGTAAGTAGTATCCGGCAGCATAAATGTTGATCATCTTGGCTTCTATGCCCAATAAGGGCTATCTCTCATGCGTCAAACGAATACGAGGCGCCGGGGCATTTTTACATTTGCCCCCCTAGCTAGATAAATAAATTGTCTATTAAAGGGATAGGGATTCTTAGATCTAATCTACACCATCCTCCCCTCAGCGAGAATCCATAGCGCGCTTCGAAAAGATCCATTCCAGCATGGCTGACCTCCGCAGCTCCTCCTCCCGCCCCCGTAGCCCTAAGCTTGGTGATTGGGAGAGGTGTTCAGTCCCACACAGTCGATTGGTCGAACTGCAGACCAAGGGATTTCTCCCTCCGGCGTATATAGTGCCCGTTCGAGCCGGGCTTGCCACCTACAATGGCGGGGAGCAAGCGGAGAACTTTCCCTGTCCCTCCATGGGGGAACGGGTCTGCCTTGTTCCTTACTTACTAAGGGGACTCGGATTTCCCATTCATCCGTTCCTCCGTGGGCTCCTGGAGTTCTACGGCCTCCAATTACACAATTTCACACCTACCTCCATTCTACATATCACCGGCTACGTTGCTCTCTGCGAGTTGTTCCTGGGCTGCGAGGCTCACTTCGCGCTGTGGAAAAGGCTATTTTGCCTCGTCCCTCGCACATAGAGGGAATCACTTTATCAAGTGGGCGGAGCCTATGTATGGCGCATCGCCAATACCGGATACCTGTCCAGCATCCCGAAGAAGCCGTCCGAAGACTGGCCTTCAGAATGTTTTTATATGGAGGACGTTCCCCTTCCAGACCCTGTTCGGCGGGGTCTTCCTGAGTTCAACAATGCTCCTCTGAAGAAGCACCGAAGTTGGTGCCCACGGAGCCCCTAGGTGGAAGACAACAGAGAAGTCCTCTATCTGATGAACCAGATTAAGGTACTAGCTCAGTCAGGATTGACAATAACCAAAGTTATGTCGATTTGCATAATGCGGGGCGTGCAACCACTTCAATACCGTGGGCACCCATTGTGGTGTTTCAACGGGGCGGATGACGCCACCCGCTATGGGCGTAAGGGTCCGGGCGATGCTGCCGCATTAGCCAAAATTCTGTCTGAATTGTTTAAGGGAGAGGAGGAGGAGTTCACCCGCATCAAGCCACGGGATGGATTCTCGCTGTATAATCCTCCAAGCTGGGTAAGCTATATCCCCTTACTTCCATTTTCCCGCATTTTTCATTGTAAGTATTCACCTTGCCAATTTGCGGCAGGAACTGCGAAAGGCCATAAAGGAGGTCAGCAGCTCTTCTCCACAACCGGAGGACCCTGACCGGGCCCTCGACTCCGGACTTGAAGAAGATACGATTATCTCCATGGAGCTAATAGACCGGCAGTAGTATCAGTTAAGCTGCGACGATGCCATGGTGGCCATTACGACCGACTATCCCGGACTGCTCCCTGCATCGCACTTAAGAAAAACCAAAAAGTCCCAACTCAAAAAAGTAGGATCCCCTTTTAGACACTTCACCCACCATATTCACATGGCATTTTTTACAGGGAAGGCATTCGGGACGCCCTGCCGAACCCGCAGCAACGCGCCAACAGGAGGCACCGAGGCCGGGTAGGCCAAAAAGGAAGGCGGTCAGGACGGAGACGCCGGCGCAAAGGTATAACAAACCCCGCTCCGTGGTTGTCGTCTTCCTCGAAATGTAATGACGCTCGTGTGTCTTTAACAGAAAAATGCTTGCTGGAATATGTCCGGCGATGTTGCCGACCACGCTTCCACCAGTCAGGCGCCAGGACCGGACATGGAGGCAGAAGCCGATATGGGGCAGGCGCCGGATAATCCCCCTATAGAGGATACAGATAGGTTATCCGCTACAAACTCAGAAGTGGAAAGCGCCATGAATCATAGGTGCCGCCGGGCCGTACTCCGTGACGCTTGTTTCTCACCAGAGGCGTTTGATGCCTTCAATTCTAGAGAGGTGTACCTCTGTGCCGCTCAAGATGGTCTAGCCAGAGCCACGGATCAGTATGTAAATGATGTACGGGTGAGTGAATCTGACGATTAATATGTATTAGTAGCCCCTGAGACTTGAAACAGTTAGCATAACTTATTTAAGGATCATCTTTATTGTGCAGGTTCTTATAGAGAAGAATACTAGGCTGTCCCAGGAGCTGGAGGAATGCAAGACCCAACTGCGGGCCGCTGTTGCCGCATTGCAGGAATAGAAAAAACCTCCCACTGGTAACATTTTAAAGAATGATGGTTACCATATAGTGTGCAGCATGGCTGCAGATCTAACAATAGATTTTGCAAATGAATCCGGAGAAAATCTGGGGGACCAACATGTTATGCGGCAGCTAGAGGCTGGCAAACGCGTGCTAGCTGAGGTTAGGCGGGAGAAAAACAATCTCCAAGACGCCAATATAAAGCTGAACGTGGAACTAAAAGACATTCGGGGCCAGCTTGCAGACTCCGAGAAGGAGAATAAGAGGCTTCGGTGCGGCATTTTCAGTAAGTGCTTGAACGAATCCTTTTAAAGGTATTCGAAGAAGAAGCCGACTAACAGCGTTATGTCTGTAGATATGCTAACGGGTCGTCCCGCAGAGGAAATGCCCGGGTCTGCGGGTGATCTTCTGTCCGAGCTGTCACATTTGCAAGAACAAGTTCGGCAGGTGATGCAGGGTGTTGCCCAGGCCTTGTGGCCGTCCGTCTCCCTGCCAGAGGGCGTTGCGGAGCTTGCGGAGAAGCTCAAAGGAGCACAGCGGCGCTTCTGATTATGGAAGATATCAGCCTGCCGACAGGGTGCCAGAGAAGCCTGGGCCATGGTGAAGACGCGGTATACCAAAGCAAACCCAAATCACATGGCCGAGGTCGGACCTGTGGGGCCCGACGGAAAAGAGATCCCCGTTAGCTTAGTTTATGGGCAAGTCGAATTAGCCGCAAAGTATTCCCAACAGGATTGTAAGCTAGACCGCCTGTTGGATGGTATAGAAGAATAATTTAGTCAGTCTACTTGACTATGTAATTAAAGTGACATGTATAATGCCTTCTAGCCGGATTGTAGATCATTTGTCGTTGCAGACCTTTTCGCTTCAGCCTCCGGGCCCAATAGTCCGGAGTGTATCCGAATACCCGCTGAGTTATATAAGAACTGGGGTATGCGTGGAGACCAGGCATCGGGGTCATTAGTGCTTTATCAGACAAGTGCCCAACTAGTTATTTTATATTACATGGGTAGTAAGAAACATCTTCCAGGGAGAATAGTTTCGTTAAGGGTTCCTTTCCCTGGGTAAGCATGCCCTAAAGTGCATGTCCGGACTGTGATAGGAAACGCAGGAAAAACATCTGGGGGCAGATATGAAAAATAAAAATCATCTTTTGTTCACCGACCAAATATTCACTTAAGAACGCTAGCTTTCGGCTTCACCCAGTCTGAGGTACACATCCGGCTGACCCGGCAGTAACAATCGCAGAGGTGCTCCCCTTATGCCCTAGCCGAATTAACGGGAACATAGGGCATAAATACAAGAGCCAGGCAACCCAGCTTGGCCAAAACTTAAGTCATATCGATGCATATAATGGTGAAAAAAGGTACATGCGGAAGTATAACACATGTGTTGGGCATGAAGCCCGGATAAATAATTTAAGCTTCTGTGAAAGAAGCCCCTAGGTATGAAGAGTGCGGCTAGCGCATCTGTAATGTGCAAGCGAGGCACAAGGTGACCCTTGAAGGCCTAGAGGAATAAGAAAAGAAAGAAAGAAAGGAAAACAAGACAGATGATGTATATGCGAAAAATGGACAAAGGGAGGGGACTAACATAGAGTCCGGTGCTAGGCGTAGAATCTTCGGAGCCTGGCCGCGTTCCATGGGTTCGGCTCGAGTCGACTAGTCGATGCATCCCGCAGTCGGTACGCTCCACCGGTCAGAACTTGGTCAGTAATGAAGGGACCTTCCCATTTGGGCTCGAGCTTGTTCTTTTTCTTATCCGGCGGACATAGAACTAGTTCGCCAATGTTGTAAGTTTTGGCCCGTACTTCTCTGCTTTGGTATCTGCGAGCCTGTTGCTGATAAAATGCAGAGCGGGCTTTGGCTACGTCGCGCTCCTCCTACAAGGTGTCTAGACTGTCCTGCCGATCGAGCTCAGCTTCTCTTTCTTCGTACATGCGCACTCTAGGTGAATCATGAATTATGTCACAGGGCAAGACTGCCTCTGCACCGTACACCATAAAGAAGGGTGTATATCCGGTACTACGATTCGGCGTGGTCCGCAGCCCCCAGAGTACGGAGTCGAGCTCCTCTACCCAGTGTGTGTTAGACTCCGTTAAGGAATGCACTAATCTGGGTTTGACGCCGCTCATTAGAAGACCATTTGCTCACTCGACTTGACCGTTGGTTTGTGGGTGATAGACTGAGGCATAATCGAGCTTGATGCCCGTTTTGCTGCACCAGAGTTTTACCTCACCGGCCGTGAAGTTCGTGCCATTATCAGTGAAGATGCTGTGGGGGACGCCATAACGGTGTACAACCCCGGATATGAAATCTATCACCGGTCCGGATTCAACTATTTTAACCGGTTTGGCCTCTATCCATTTGGTGAATTTATCCACCATGACCAATAAGTATTTTTTCTTGTGGGTTCCCCCTTCAAGGGGTCCAACCATGTCAAGCCCCCAGACCGCAAAGGGCCATGTAATGGGGATTGTTTGGAGGGCGGTGGGTGGCATGTGGCTTTGATTTGCAAAGAGCTGGCAACCGGCGCAACGTTGGACCAAGTCATGTGCATCTGCCCGGGCCGTTGGCCAATAGAATCTTGTACGGAAGGCCTTGCTTACAAGAGCCCGGGCTGCAACATGATGACCGCCAAGTCCGGCGTGAATTTCTACCAAAAGATTCCGCCCTTCCTCTTCGGAGATGCACCTTTGAAGGACTCCGGTAGTGCTTTTTTTGTATAATTCTCCCTCATGGACCCTGTAGGCCTTGGATCGCCACACTATGCAGCACGCCTCACTTTGGTCTTTCGGAAGTTCTTGTCTAGTTAGGTAGGCCAGGAATGGTTCTGTCCACGGGGCAATAATGGCCATTATTTCGTGGGCTGAAGGTGTTATTTCGGTGGCGGAGCCTCCGATTGTGTCAGAGAGTTCGGTATCGGGTGTTTTGGCCGGGTCCGAACTGTTGTTACCCGTGTCCCCTTCCCATACTATGAATGGCTTGAACAGCCTTTCCAAAAATATGTTGGGGGGACCGCATTGCGTTTTGCACCGATGCGGGCGAGGATATTCGCCGCCTGATTGTTTTCCCGAGCCACATGGTGAAATTCGAGCCCCTCGAACCGAGTTGACATTTTTAGGACGGCGTTTCGATAGGCCACCATTTTCGGATCCTTGGCGTCAAAGTCTCCGTTTATTTGGGATATTGCGAGGTTTGAATCCCCACCCACCTCCAGGTGTTGAATGCCCATGGAGACTGCCATCCGAAGACCATGGAACAGAGCTTCGTATTCGGCTGCATTGTTGAAGTATGTATACAATATTTGCAGCACGTACTGAACGGTATCTCTGGTTGGGGACGTCAGGACGACACGAACCCCTAGACCGGCCAGCATTTTAGAGCCGTCGAAGTGCATGATCCAATTGGAGTATGCGCCGTACTCTTTAGGGAGTTCGGCCTCCGTCCATTCGGCGACGAAGTCGACCAATACTTGCGATTTAATGGCTCATCGAGGTTTGTATGTTATGTCGAATGGGAGGAGCTCAATGGCCCATTTGGCAATCCGGCGGTTGTTTATAATATCATTAAGTGGCACTTCCGAGGCTACTGTAATCAAACACTCTTGAAAGTAGTGTCGCAGTTTCCGCGATGCCATGAATACCGCATATGCTATCTTTTGGTAATGCGGGTACCGTGATTTGCATGGAGTGAGGACAGTGGATACATAGTATACCGGCTTTTGAAGAGGGAATTTGTGTCTGTCCGCTTCCCGTTCAACAACGAGCACCGCGCTTACAACTTGATGAGTTGCCGCAATGTACAACAGCATTGGTTCACCGATGTTTGGCGCGACCAGGATTGGGTTGGTTGCCAAAATGGCCTTTATTTCTTCCAATCCGGCTGTGGCCGCGTCCGTCCACTTGAAGTGTTCGGTGCGCCGAAGGAGGCTATAAAGGGGTAAAGCCTTTTCTCCTAAGCGGGAGATAAAGCGGCTTAGAGCCGCCACACATCCAGTTAACTTCTGGATTTGTTTGAGGTCTGTTGGGGTAGCCAACTGTGACAAAGCTCGGATTTTGGCCGGATTAGCTTCAATACCTCTATTGGAGACAATGAATCCCAGGAGCTTTTCGGCTGGTACGCCGAAAACGCATTTTTCCGGATTGAGCTTGATGTCATATGTTCGGAGGTTGTCGAATGTGAGCCTCAAGTCGTCTATCAAAGAGTCGACGTGTTTGGTTTTGACGACCACATCGTCTACGTATGCCTCTACTGTTTTGCTGATTTGTTTCTCCAGACATGTCTGAATCATGCGCTGATATGTTGCGCCAACGTTTTTGAGCCCAAAAGGCATTGTGTTGAAACAGAAGGGACCGTATGGTGTGATGAATGTCGTTGCGGCTTGGTCGGACTCCACCATCTTGATTTGGTGGTAACCGGAGTATGCGTCAAGGAAACACAATGACTCGTGTCCTGCGGTAGCATCAATGATTTGATCGATGCGTGGGAGGGGGACGAGATCCTTTGGGCAAGCTTTATTGAGGTCTTTGAAATCGGCACAAAGGCGCCAGGATTTGTCCTTCTTTGGTACCATCACCAGGTTTTCTAGCCAGTCCGGATGTTTTATTTCTCTGATGAATCCGGCCTCCAACAACTTGGCTAGTTCTTCTCCCATGGCCTGTCTCTTAGGTTCGGAGAAACGCCGAAGAGCTTGCTTGACCGGCTTGAATCCCTTTAGGATACTAAGGCTATGCTCGGCCAGCCTGCGTGGGATTCCTGGCATGTCTGAGGGATGCCAGGCGAATATGTCCCAATTCTCGCGCAGGAACTCTCATAGTGCGGCGTCCACAACGGGGTTTAACTGTGCCCCGATGGAGGCTGTTTTTGTAGGGTCCGTTGAGTGGACTTGGAATTTGACTATTTCATTCACTGGTTTAAAAGAGGTGGACTTGGATCTCTTGTCGAGTATCACATCGTCCCTGTCCACTGTGGAGCGTAGCGTGGTTAATTCCTCGGTCGAGAGGGCTTCGGATAATGCCTCGAGGGCCAATGCGACTGTTTTGTTTTTGGCACGGAGTGCTGTGTCCGGATCACTGGCGAGAGTGATGATTCCGTTGGGCCCGGGCATTTTAAGCTTCATGTACCCGTAATGGGGTACGGCTTGGAAGATTGTAAATGCCTCCCATCCTAAAAGAGCGTGATGGCCACTTCTAAACGGGGCCACTTGGAATGTAATTTCTTCGGACCTGTAATTTCCCGGCGTGCCGAATACCACATCTAGTGTGATTTTCCCAGCACAGCGTGCTTCCCGACTAGGGATAATTCCTCTGAAGGTTGTGCTACTTTGCTCGATGCAGTTCCAGTCTATTTCCATCTTTTGAAGAGTTTCCTCATAGATGAGGTTTAGTCCGCTGCCGCCGTCCATTAGTACTTTGGTGAGTCGAAAGCCGTGCACGATTGGACTGAGGACCAATGCGGCTAGTGCTCGGGCTGTTCGGAATTTAGGTTCATCACTGGCATTGAAGGTAATAGCCATGTCACTCCATGGATTTATTGCTGCTACGTGGCAGATTTCGGCCATGCTGCGGACTGTTCGCTTGCGCCTATTATTTGACGCAAAGGTCTCGAACACTGTTAACACCATATTGTTATCCACGAGATGGTGCTCTGTGCTATTTGGGATAAGAAGATCCTCACCACTTTTGGCCACCTGTCGGAGTATCCAACATGCTCTAAGGCTGTGCATTGGTATTATATCCGCTGTGCTATGAATTTTGCAGGGTCCGTTGAGCCATCCCTCTAGTACGGTTCCATGCCCTGTAGAGGGTTTTTGCTTTTTGGTAGTTGACCCGGGTGTATTGTGATAATGCACCCTTTTATTTCGGACTGGGTTTGTATTCAAGGCCGGATTATCCCAAAAGTTTATTTCGGTTTTCCAGGCACTTTCCATCGCACAATACTTTCGTACTATGGATGCCAAGTCAGCGAAGCGTGTTATCTCACGGTGATTTATGGCGTTAAGGATTCCCTTGTCCATGCAATTATTGCAAAAAAATGAGATTGCGTCTTCCTCGCGACAGTCCTTGACCTTGTTCATCGCGAGGAGGAATCTGACCCAATAGTGATGTACTGTTTCCTAGGGCTCTTGCCTGATGTGGGAAAGATCTCTTATGTTTGAGTGGGTGGGTGGAATTGAATCCGAACCCTTGCCCGATCTGGGATCCAGGGGTCGAGAAGTTTCCAATTTTGGAAGTTCCGGTTCTGGGGTGTTACCCGATAATCCTGGTCCGCTACCTGATTCTAAGTTCAGGGATTGGATGTTGTCCTCCCGCGAACGGGCGTCCGTCTCGGAGAGCCCGGGAATCCGGACATAGTTGGTCCTCAAGATAGAGGAAAGGTCGCCGCATTGTTCCTCCACCACTGCAATATGATGGGTGACCGGTGGAGAGTTAATCTCCCTTTGGTCGGGTTTAAGACCGATCTGATCATAGTCCATAGCGACACCCAAGGCGGCGATGCGATCCAGGAGCTCGTTTAAGGAGGCGAGCTCCATTGGATCCATCTATTCGGCGAGTGTCGATTTGATGTGGAGGCTGTTTTCGATGACCCGAGAAGTCATCGTCGGCGCAGCGGCCGAACAGGCAATCATGATGAACCCGCCTAGCCGGAGAGTTTGGCTGACAGCCAAAGCTCCCCTGACAGTAGTACCGTATTTAAAGACGAGATGAGACATCCTTCCTTCTGGCGACGACATAGAGGAACTCTCAATGAAAGCACCAATGTCGGTGTCAAAACCGGCGGATCTCGGGTAGGGGGTCCCGAACTGTGCGTCTAAGGCGGATGGTAACAGGAGGCAGGGGACACGATGTTTTACCCAGGTTCAGGCCCTCTTGATGGAGGTAAAACCCTACATCCTGCTTGATTAATATTAATGATATGGGTAGCACAAGAGTAGATCTACCACGAGATCAGAGAGGCTAAACCCTAGAAGCTAGCCTATGGTATGATTGTATGTTGTCCTACAGACTAAAACCCTCCGGTTTATATAGACACCGGAGGGGCTAGGGTTATACAAGGTTGGTTACAAAGGAGGAGATATACATATCCGTATTTCCTAGCTTTCCTTCCACGCCAAGTAGAGTCCCATCCGGACACGAGACGAAGTCTTCAATCTTGTGTCTTCATAGTCCAACAGTCCGGCCATTGGATATAGTCCGACTGTCCGAATACCCCCTAATCCAGGACTCCATCAGGGGCCACCAAAGAACTTTTTATAAAAAAAGGAATTAAAATATAATAAAAATAAAGATTAATTAATTAACTTAGTTAATATGTTTAGTTAACTAATTAAACCTAATTATTCTGCTACTAAAACTATCTCCTGTTTAGTTAGTCTGGGTCTATGATGAACGGGTCCTATCTGCAAGGGTTGACCTAGTCAACCTGTGGACCTGCTGACATCATGCTGATGTCACACTAACATCATAATTGCATTTTCTAATTAAATTAATTTTGTTAATTTCTAGAAAATGACTTAAAATCTTTAAAATTAATATAAACTAATCCGTAACTCGGATGAAAATACTTTGAACATGAAAGTTGCTTAGAACGACAAGAGGAATCCGAATATGCTGTCCGTTTGTCTGCCACACGTCCCTAGAATAGTGAACATGCAACTGACCCCCTCCGTTTCATCTTCCTGAAAACGTCAAACACCGGGAACATTTTCCCGGATGTTTTCCCCCTTCGCCAGTAGCACCTAGTACTGTGTTAGCTCACCCTAGCACCGCTAAATGTCATGTCATGCATCTTAATGCATTTGTTTCCATTGTATTAATTGTTTCTCCCCCTCTTCTCTCGGGCAGACTACAAGACTGACACCGCTGCTGCCCTGATCGACTACGGTGTTGACGACCTGTCCTTCTCTGCTGAGCTTCCAGGCAAGCAAACCCCCCTTGATCAACCAGATATCACCCTCTCTCTTCTCTCTTATTCTTGCATTAGGTTTGCTACTGTTGTTGATTCGGTAGATCCTATTCTGTTGCATAGCCTGCCATTGTTTCTACTGTTGTTGCCTTTACCTGCAATCCTAAATGCTTAGTATAGGATGCTATTATTCCATTAGTGGCCCTACAGTCTTGTCCGCCTGCCATGGTATACTATCGGGCCATGATCACTCGGGAGGTGATCACGGGTATATACATACATACATACATATTATACAGGTTACATGATGTGATTAAAGTCGGGTCGGCTCGTAGAGTACCCGCAAGTGATTTTGATGTGGGGGGCTGAAGGGACAGGTGGTTCCATCCAGGTAGTGATGGGATGGGTTCCCGAAGGCCCCCAACTGTTACCTTTTGGAGGAGCGACATGGCAGTTTGTGACCACCTAGGAGATAGGTGGGCTTGGTCCTGGTCAGTGTCTGTGGTTACTTCAAATAACATGCTTGACGAGATTGGGTATTTGATATGAGTTGGCCACTGGCCTATACGCACTAACCACCATGCAGGAACAGTTATGGGCACTCGACGTCGTAGTATCAACCGAAGCCTTCTAGATGTCAGTGGTTGAGCGACGCGCGCCAGATTGGACTGGAACACCTGCTCTTGTATTAGGGAGGCTAGGTCTGCTTCCAGCCGCTCTCACAACATGCAGGAGTGCAAAGGGTGATGAGCCCAAGACCCCTGCGCGCATAGGATTTAGACTGGCGTGCTGACCTCTCTATTAGGCCTAGGTAGGGCAACGACGTGTTGATCTTCCGAGGCTGGTAATGATCTAGGAAAGTGTGTCCGGCCAGAGTGATCGAGCGTGTTCGGTAATTTGATGCACCCCTGCAGGGAAGATTGATCTATTCGAATAGTCGTGTCCACGGTAACAAGATGATCCAGAGTTGTGTTCCGACCTCATGACAACTAGAATTGGATGCTTAATAAAACACGCCCTTTCAAGTGCCAGATACAACCCGGCGATCTCTCTCTCTCACAGGGCGATGAGGAGAGGATCGCCGGGTAGGATTATGCTATACGATGATACTTGGTGAGCTTACCAGCTATTCTCTTCTACACGCTTCAAGATGGAGGCTGCTAGAAGCTAGTCTTCGACAGGACTAGCTATCCCCCTCTTATTCTAGCATTCCACAATCCAGTCCACAGATAATATCCATTTCATTGATATCGATGCATATGTAGTGTAGCTCCTTGCTTGCAAGTACTTTCAATGAGTACTCACGGTTTCTTTGCTCCCCCCTTTCCCCCCTTTTCCTTTCTTCTCGGATGCCACATGCTGGAGCCCCGGAGCCAGACGCCACCATTGACGACGACCCCTATGATACGTCTCCAACGTATCTATAATTTTTGATTGTTCCATGCTATTATATTATCTGTTTTGGATGTTTAATGGGCTTTGTTATGCACTTCTATATTATTTTTGGGACTAACCTACTAACCAAAGGCCCAGTGCAAATTGTTGTTTTTTTGCCTATTTTAGTGTTTCGCAGAAAAGGAATATCAAACGGAATCCAAACGGAATGAAACCTTCGGGAGGGTTATTTTTGGAACAAACATGATCCAGGAGACTTGGAGTGGACGTCAACAAAGAAACAAGGAGGCCACGAGGCAGGAGGGCGCGCCCAGGGGGCCAGGCGCGCCCCCACCCTCGTGGGACCCTCGCAGATCCACCGACCTACTTCTTCCTCCTATATATATCCATATACTCTAAAAACATCTAGGGGCACCACGAAACCCTATTTCCACCGCCACAACCTTTTGTACCCATGAGATCCCATCTTGGCGCTTTTTCCGGCGCTCCACCGGAGGGGGAATCGGTCATAGAGGGCTTCTAAATCAACACCATAGCCTCTCCGATGATGTGTGAGTAGTTTACCACAGACCTTCGGGTCCATAGTTATTAGCTAGATGGCTTCCTCTCTCTTTGATCTCAATACAAAGTTCTCCTCGATTCTCTTGGAGATCTATTTGATGTAATTCTTTTTGCGGTGTGTTTGTCGAGATCCAATGAATTGTGGGTTTATGATCAAGATTATCTATGAACAATATATGACTCTTCTCTGAATTCTTTTATGCATGATTTAAATATCTTTGCAAGTCTCTTCGAATTATCAGTTTGGTCTGGCCTACTAGATTGATCTTTCTTGCAATGGGAGAAGTGCTTAGCTTTGGGTTCAATCTTGCGGTGTCCTTTCCCACTGACAGCAGGGGCAGCAAGGCACGTATTGTATTGTTGCCATCGAGGATAAAAAGATGGGGTTTATATCATATTGCTTGAGTTTATTCCTCTACATCATGTCATCTTGCCTAATGCGTTACTCTGTTCTTATGAACTTAATACTCTAGATGCATGCTGGATAGAGGTCGATGTGTGGAGTAATAGTAGTAGATGCAGAATCGTTTTGGTCTATTTGTCACGGACATGATGCCTATATACATGATCATGGATAGATATTCTCATAACTATTCACTTTTCTATCAATTGCTCGGCAGTAATTTGTTCACCCACCATAGAACTTGCTATCTTGAGAGAAGCCACTAGTGAAACCTATGGCCCTCGGGTCTATTTTCCATCATATTATTCTCCCATCAACAAGCTATTTCTGTCACTGTTTATTTTGCAATCTTTATTTTCCAATCTATACAACAAAAATACCAAAAATATTTATCTTATTATCCCTATCAGATCTCACTTTCGTAAGTGACCATGAAGGGATTGACAACCCCTTTATCGCATTGGTTGCGAGGTTCTTGTTAGTTTGTGCAGGTACGAGGGACTTGCGTGTAATCTCCTACTGGATTGATACCTTGGTTCTCAAAAACTAAGGGAAATACTTACGCTACTTTGCTGCATCACCCTTTCCTCTTCAAGGGAAAACCAAGGCATGCTCAAGAGGTATCAAAAAGGATTTTTGGCGCCGTTGCCCGGGAGATCTACGCACAAGTCAAGACATACAAATACCCATCACAAACTCTTATCCCTCGCATTACATTATTTGCCATTTGCCTCTCGTTTTCCTCTCCCCCACTTCACCCTTGCCAATTTATTCACCCTCTTTTTCGTTTGCCTCTTTTTCGTCCGTCTCTTTTCGCTTGGTTCTTGTGTGCTTGTGTGTTAGATTGGTTGTCACGATGTCTCTTCCAAAAAGTATTGATCTTCACGATAGAAGGTTGGAAGAAATTGAAAACAACATTAGAAGTTTTATGTCCTTGCAATTTGAGCATAATAATTTCTTCAGAAATGAGCTTAAAGAGCAAAAAGGTTTTATGGAGTATATGAATAAAGAGCTCGATGATATGTCTAAGGAATTTTATGGTTTGAAATCTCAGTTTGCTCATCTTGAAAACTTAATAGCCCAAATTTCGGATAACTAGGCCACCTTAGTTAATAAGATGGCCACCAAACCGGAATAGTTAGACGATAATTAGGATGAAGATCTAAAATTTATTGATATGTCTCCTATTAAATCTTTGTTTTGCAATATGAATCTTGATAATGATGGGACCGGATATGAGCCAACTTTAGCTAAAAGGCGTCCCAATAATTCGGAGTTTTTAGGTCTTGATACAAAAATTGGTAAAAGCGGGATTGAAGAGGTCAAAAATTTACATAGCAATGAACCCACTATTTTGGATTTCAAGGGATTTAATTATGATAATTTCTCTTTTATATATTGTATTTCCTTGTTGCAATCCGTGTTAAATTCTCCTCATGCTTATAGTCAAAATAAAGCTTTTACCAAACATATCATTGATGCTTTAATGCAGTCTTATGAAGAAAAGCTTGAATTAGAAGTCTCTATCCCTAGAAAACTTTATGATGAGTGGGAGCCTACTATTAAAATTAAAATTAAAGATCATGAACGCTATGCTTTATGTGATTTGGGTGCTAGTGTTTCCATGATTCCAAAAATTTGTGTGATATGTTAGGTTTCTGTGAATTTGATGATTGTTCTTTAAATTTGCTTCTTGCGGGTTCCACCATTAAGAAACCTATGGGAAGGATTAATGATGTTCTTATTGTTGCAAATAGGAATTATGTGCCTATGGATTTCATTGTTCTTGATATAGATTGCAATCCTACATGTCCTATTATTCCTGGTAGACCTTTCCTTAGAACGATTGGTGCAATTATTGATATGAAAGAAGGAAATATTAGATTTCAATTTCCATTAAGGAAGGACATTTAACACTTCACTAGAAAGAAAATTAAATTACCTTACGAATCTATTATGAGAGCCACTTATGGATTGCATACTAAAGATGACAATACCTAGATCTATTCTTGTTTTTATGCCTAGCTAGGGGCGTTAAATGATAGCGCTTGTTGGGAGGCAACCCAATTTAATTTTTGTTTCTTGTTTTTGTTCCTTTTTAGTAATAAATAATTCATCTAGCTTTTGTTTAGATGTGGTTTTATGTTTTTAATTAGTGTTTGTGCCAAGTAGAACCATTGGGAAGACTTGGGGGAAGTCTTTGCGATCTTGCTGTAAAAAACAGAAACTTTAGCGCTCACGAGATTTGCTGCCATTTTCTTAGTGGAGAGTGTGATTAGGTTGATTCTTTTTGAAGATGATTAATAGACAAATTACTCACGTCCACCAATTTATTTTAGAATTTTTGGGTTTACATAAGTATTCGAAACCTACAGATTACTACAGACTGTTCTGTTTATGACAAATTCTGTTTTTCGTGTGTTGTTTGCTTATTTTGATGAATCTATGGCTAGTATCGGGGGTATGAACCGTAGATAAGTGGGAATACAGTATGTTTAACATCAATATAAATAAAAAATGAGTTCATTACAGTACCTTGAAGTGGTGATTTGTTTTCTTATACTAACGGAGCTCATGAGATTTTCTGTTGAGTTTTGTGTTGTGAAGTTTTCAAGTTTTGGGTATTTGATGGATTTTGGAATAAGGAGTCGCAAGAGCCTAAGCATGGGGATTCCCAAGGAACCCAAAGGTACAATTCAAGTACAACCAAAAGCCTAAGCTTGGGGATGCCCCGGAAGGCATCCCCACTTTTGTCTTCGTCCATCAATAACTTTACTTGAGGCTATATTTTTATTCACCACATGATATGTGTTTTACTTGGAGCGTCTTGTATGATTTGAGTCTTTGCCTTTTAGTTCACCACAATCATCCTTGCTGTAAACACCTTTTGGAGAGACACACATGAATCGGAATTTATTAGAATACTCTATGTGCTTCACTTATATCTTTTGAGCTGGATAATTTTGCTCTCGTGCTTCACTTATATCTTTAAGAGCACGGTGGTGGTTTTATTTTATAGAAATTATTGATCTCTCGTGCTTCAATTATATTATTTTGAGAGTCTTATAGAACAGCATGGTAATTTGCTTTGGTTATAAAATTAGTCCTAATATGATAGGCATCCAAGATGGGTATAATAAAAACTTTCATAAAAAGTGCATTGAATACTATGAGAAGTTTGATACTTGATGATTGTTTTGAGATATGAAGATGGTGATATTAGAGTCATGCTAGTTGAGTAGTTGTTGATTTGAGAAATACTTGTGTTAAAGTTTGTGATTCCCGTAGCATGCACGTATGGTGAACCGTTATGTGGTGAAGTCGGAGCATGATTTATTTATTGATTGTCTTCCTTGTGAGTGGCTGTCGGGGACGAGTGATGGTCTTTTCCTACCAATCTATCCCCCTAGGAGCATGCGCGTAGTACTTTGTTTCGATAACTAATAGATTTTTGCAATAAGTATGTGAGTTCTTTATGACTAATGTTGAGTCCATGGATTATACGCACTCTCACCCTTCCACCATTGCTAGCCTCTCTAGTACCGCGCACCTTTCGCCGGTACCATACACGCACCATATACCTTCCTCAAAACAGCCACCATACCTACCTATTATGGCATTTCCATAGATATTCCAAGAAATATTGCCATGCAACTTACCACCGTTCCATTTGTTATGACACGTTTCATCACTGTCAGATTGCTTTGCATGATCATGTAGTTGACATCGTATTTGTGGCAAAGCCACCTTTATAATTCTTTCATACATGTCACTCTTGATTCATTGCATAACCTGGTACACCACCGGAGGCATTCACATAGAGTCATATTTTGTTCTAAGTATCGAGTTGTAATTTTTGAGTTGTAAGTAAATAAAAGTGTGATGATCATCATTATTAGAGCATTGGCCCAAGTGAGGAAAGGATGATGGAGACTATGATTCCCCCACAAGTCGGGATGAGACTCCGGACAAAACATAAAAAAGAGGCCATACAAAAGAGAAAAGGCCCAAATAAAAAAAAGAGAAATTAGAGAAAAAGAGGGAAGGGGCAATGCTACTATCCTCCTACCACACTTGTGCTTAAAAGTAGCACCATGATCTTCATGATAGAGAGTCTCCTATGTTGTCACTTTCACATACTAGTGGGAATTTTACATTATAGAACTTGGCTTGTATATTCCAATGATGGGCTTCCTCAAAATGCCCTAGGTCTTCGTGAGCAAGCGAGTTGGATGCACACCCACTTAGTTTCTTTTGTTGAGCTTTCATACACTTATAGCTCTAGTGCATCCATTGCATGGCAATCCCTACTCACTCACAATGATATCTATTGATGGGCATCTCCATAGCCCGTTGATACCCCTAGTTGATGTGAGACTATCTTCTCCTTTTTGTCTTCTCCACAACCACCATTCTCTTCCACCTATAGTGCTATATCCATGGCTCATGCTCATGTATTGCGTGAAGATTGAAAAAGTTTGAGAACATCAAAAGTATGAAACAATTGCTTGGCTTGTCGTCGGGGTTGTGCATGATTTAAATACTTTGTCTGATGAAGATAGAGCATAGCCAGACTATATGATTTTGTAGGGATAACTTTCTTTCGCCATGTTATTTTGAGAAGACATGATTGCTTTGTTAGTATGCTTGAAGTATTACTATTTTTATGTCAATATTAAAATTTTGTCTTGAATCTTTCAGATCTGAACATTCATGCCACAATAAAGAAAAATTACATTGAGAATTATGCTAGGTAGCATTCCACATCAAAAATTCCGCTTTTATCATTTACCTACTCAAGGATGAGCATGAATTAAGCTTGGGGATGCTTGATACGTCTCCAACGTATCTATAATTTTTTATTGTTCCATGCTATTATATTAGCAGTTTTAGATGTTTAATGGGATTTGTTATACACTTTCATATTATTTTTGGGACTAACCTACTAACCAAATGCCCAGTGCAAATTGCTGTTTTTTTGCCTATTTCTGTGTTTTGCAGAAAAGGAACATCAAACAGAACACAAACGGAATGAAACCTTCATGAGAGTTATTTTTGGAACAAACGTGATCCAGGATACTTGGAGTGGACGTCAAGAAATAAGCAAGGAGGCCAAGAGGCAGGAGGGCATGCCCAGGGGGGCAAAGCGCGCCCCCACCCTCGTGGGCCCCTCACAGCTCCACCGACCTACTTCTTCCTCCTATATATATCCATATACCCTGAAAACATCGAGGAGCACCACGAAACCCTATTTCCACTGCTACAACCTTTTGTACCCGTGAGATCCCATCTTGGGGCCTTTTCTGGCGCTCCGCCGGAGGGGGAATCGATCACGGAGGGCTTCTACATCAACACCATAGCCTCTCCGACGATGTGTGAGTAGATTACCACAGACCTTCGGGTCCATAGTTATTAGCTAGATGGCTTCTTCTCTCTCTTTGTATCTCAATACAAAGTTCTCCTCGATTCTCTTGGAGATCTATTCGATGTAATTCTTTTTGCGGTGTGTTTGTCGAGATCCGATGAATTGGGGGTTTATGATCAAGATTATCTATGAACAATATTTGATTCTTCTCTGAATTCTTTTATGCATGATTTAAATATATTTGCAAGTCTCTTCGAATTATCAGTTTGGTTTGGCCTACTAGATTGATCTTTCTTGCAATGGGAGAAGTGCTTAGCTTTGGGTTCAATCTTGCGGTGTCCTTTCCCAGTGACAGCAGGGGCAGCAAGGCACGTATTATATTGTTGCCATCGAGGATAAAAAGATGGGGTTTATATCATATTGCTTGAGTTTATCCCTCTACATCATGTCATCTTGCCTAATGCGTTACTCTGTTCTTATGAACTTAATACTCTAGATGCATGCTGGATAGCGGTCGATGTGTGGAGTAATAGTAGTAGATGCAGAGTCGTTTTGGTCTACTTGTCGCGGATGTGATGCCTATATAAATGATCATGCCTAGATATTCTCATAACTATTCGCTTTTCTATCAATTGCTCGACACTAATTTGTTCACCCATGGTAGAATTTGCTATCTTGAGAGAAGCCACTAGTGAAGCCTATGGCCCCCGGGTCTATTTTCCATCATATTATTCTCCCGTCAACAAGCTATTTCTGTCGCCATTTATTTTGCAATCTTTATTTTCCAATCTATACAACAAAAATACCAAAATATTTATCTTATTATCTCTATCAGATCTCACTTTCGTAAGTGACCGTGAAGGGATTGACAACCCCTTTATCGCGTTGGTTGCGAGGTTCTTGTTTGTTTGTGCAGGTACGAGGTGTTGGGGAACGTAGTAATTTCAAAAAAATTCCTACGCACACGCAAGATCATGGTGATGCATAGCAATGAGAGGGAAGAGTATCGTCCACGTACCCTCGTAGACCGTAAGTGGAAGCGTTATGAGAACGCAGTTGATGTTGTCAAAAGTCTTCACGATCCGACCGATCCAAGTACTGAACGCACGACACCTCCAAGTTCAACACACGTTCAGCTCGATGACGTCCCACGAACTCCGATGCAGCAGAGCTTCATGGGAGAGTTCCGTCAGCATGACGGTGTGTTGACAGTGATGATGTTGCTACCGACGGAGGGCTTCACCTAAGCACCGCTATGATACGATCGAGGTGGATTATGGTGGAGGGGGGCACCGCACACGGCTAAGGGATCAATGATCAACTTGTGTGTCTAGAGGTGCCCCCCTGCCCCTGTATATAAAGGAGAAAGGGGGAGGCTGGCCGGCCCTCTATGGCGCGCTAGGAGGAGGAGTCCTCCTCCTAGTAGGAGTAGGACTCCCCTCTTTCCTACTCCTACTAGGAGGGGGAAAGGAAGGGGGGAGAAGGAAAGGGGGGCGCCGCCCCCTCTCCTAGTCCAATTTGGACTAGAGGGGAAGGGGCGCGCGGCAAGCCCTAGGCCAGCCCTCTCTATCTCCACTATGGCCCACAAGGCCCAT
>NC_057800.1:475503885-475512189 GCF_018294505.1 Triticum aestivum | reverse complement strand
TTTCTCCGAAATCACCCGGAACACTTTCGGTGTCCGAATATAGTCATCCAATATATCGATCTTTACGTCTCGACCATTTCGAGACTCCTCGTCATGTCCGTGATCATATCCGGGACTCCGAACTACCTTCGGTACATCAAAACACAAAAACTCATAATACCGATCGTCACCGAACTTTAAGCATGCGGACCCTACGGGTTCGAGAACTATGTAGACATGACCAAGACACGTCTCCGGTCAATAACTAATAGCGGAACCTGGATGCTCATATTGGCTTCTACATATTCTACGAAGATCTTTATCGGTCAAACCGCATAACAACATACCTTGTTCCCTTTGTCATTGGTATGTTACTTGCCCGAGATTCGATCATCGGTATCTCAATACCTAGTTTAATCTCGTTACCGGCAAGTCTCTTTACTCGTTCTGTAATGCATCATCCCGCAACTAACTCATTAGTTACAATTCTTGCAAGGCTTATAGTGATGTGCATTACCGAGTTGGCCCAGAGATACCTCTCCGACAATCGGAGTGACAAATCCTAATCTTGATCTATGTCAACTCAACAAGTACCATCGGAGACACCTGTAGAGCACCTTTATAATCACCCAGTTACGTTGTGACGTTTGGTAGCACACAAAGTGTTCCTCCGGTAATCAGGAGTTACATAATCTCATAGTCATAGGAACATGTATAAGTCATGAAGAAAGCAATAGCAGTAAACTAAAACGATCAAGTGCTATGCTGAAGAAATGGGTCAAGTCAATCACATCATTATCCTAATGATGTGATCCCATTTATCAAATGACAACTCATGTCTATGGTTAGGAAACATAACCATCTTTGATCAATGAGCTAGTCAAGTAGAGGCATACTAGTGACAATCTGTTTGTCTATGTATTCACACATGTATCATGTTTCCGGTTAATACAATTCTAGCATGAATAATAAACATTTATCATGATATGAGGAAATGAATAATAACTTTATTATTTCTGCTAGGGCATATTTCCTTCAGTCTCCCACTTGCACCAGAGTCAATAATCTAGTTCATATCTTTATGTGATTAGTTCACGTATCCATGTGACTAATACCCAAAGGGTTTACTAGAGTCAATAATCTAGTTCACATCACTATGTGATTAACACCCAAAGAGTGATCATGTTTTGCTTTATGAGAGAAGTTTAGTCTACGGGCCTGCAACATTCAGATCCTTATGTATTTCGCAAATTACAATGCTCTGCACAGAGCTACTCTAGCTAATTGCTCCCACTTTCAATATGTATCTAGATCGAGACTTAGAGTCATCTAGATCGATGTAAAAAGCTTGCATCGACGTAACTCTTTATGATGAACTCTTTTATCACCTCCATAACCGAGAAATATTTCCTTAGTCCTCTAAGGATAAATTTTGACCGCTGTCCAGTGATCTACTCCTAGATCTTTATTGTACTCCCTTGCCAGAATCATGCTAAGGTATACAATAGGACTGGTAAACAACATAGCATACTTTATAGAACCTATGACTGAGGCATAGGGAATGACTTTTCATCCACTTTCTATTTTCTGTTGTGGTCAGGTTTTGAGTCTTTACTCAACTTCACACCTTGCAACACAGGCAAGAACTCCTTCTTTGACGGTTCCATTTTGAACCACTTCAAAATCTTGTCAAGGTATGTACTCATTGAGAAAACTTATCAAGCGTCTTGATCTATCTCTATAGATCTTGATGCTCAATGTGTAAGCAGCTTCATCGAGGTATTTCTTTGAAAAACTCTTTTCAAACAATCCTTTATGTTTTCCAGAAAATTCTACATTATTTCCGATCGACAATATACACATATACTTATCAGAAATGTTGTAGTGCTCCCACTCACTTTCTTATAAGTACAGGCTTCACCGCAAGTCTGTATAAAACTATATGCTTTGATCAGTTTATCAAAGTATATATTCCAACTCTGAGACGCGTGCACCAGTCCATAGATGGATCACTGGAGATTGCACACTTTGTTAGCACCTTTAGGATTGACAAAACCTTCTTGTTGCATCATATACAACTCTTCTTTAAGAAATCCATTAAGGAATGTTGTTTTGACATCCATTCGCCAGATTTCATAAAATATGGCAATTGCTAACTTGATTCGGGCAGACTTAAGCATCGCTACGACTGAGAAAATCTCATCGTAGTCAACATCTTGAACTTGAAAATCCATTTATTCTTAATGGCTCACCAATCAATGGGCAAGTCAATCAAAGTCCATACTTTGTTCTAATACATGGATCTCATCTCAGATTTCATGGCCTCAAGCCATTTTGTGGAATCTGGGCTCATCATCGCTTCCTCATAGTTCATAGGTTCGTCATGGTCTAGTAACATGACTTCCAGAAAGGATTACCGTACCACTCTGGTGTGGACCATACTCTGGTTGTCCTACGAGGTTAGGTAGCAACTTGATCTGAAGTTTCATGATCATCATCATTAGCTTCCTCACTAATTGGTGTAGGAATCACTAGAACTGATTTCTGTGATGAACTACTTTCCAATTCCAGAGAAGGTACAATTACCTTATCAAGTTCTACATTCCTCCCACTCACTTCTTTCGAGAGAAACTTCTTCTCTAGAAAGGATCCATTCTTAGCAACGAATATCTTCCCTTCGGATCTGTGATAGAAGGTGTACCCAACAGTTTCCTTTGGGTATCATATGAAGACGCATTTCTCCGATTTGGGTTCGAGCTTATCAGGTTGAAACTTTTTGACATAAGCATCATAGCCCCAAACTTTAAGAAACGACAAATTAGGTTTCTTGATAAACCACAGTTCATATGGCGTCGTCTCAACAGATTTAGATGGTGCCCTATTTAATGTGAATGCAGCTGTCTCTAATGCATAACCCCAAAACCATAGTGGTAAATCGGTAAGAGACATCATAGATTGCACCATATCTAATAAAGTACGATTACGATGTTTGGACACACCATTACGTTGTGGTGTTCCAGGTGGCGTGAGTTGCGAAACTATTCCACATTGTTTCAAATGAAGACCAAACTCGCAACTCAAATATTATCCTCCATGATCAGATCGTAGAAACTTTATTTTCTTGTTATGATGATTTTCCACTTCACTCTGAAATTATTTGAACTTTTCAAATGTTTCGGACTTATGTTTCATCAAGTAGATATACCCATATCTGCTCAAATCATCTGTGAAGGTCAGAAAATAACAATATCCGCCGTGAGCCTCAACACTCATCAGACCGCATACATCAGTATGTATTATTTCCAATAAGTTAGTTGCTCGCTCCATTGTTCCAGAGAACGGAGTCTTAGTCATCTTGCCCATGAGGCATGGTTCGCAAGCATCAAGTGATTCATAATCAAGTGATTCCAAAAGCCCATAAGCATGGATTTTCTTCATGCGCTTTACACCAATATGACCTAAACGATAGTGTCACAAATAAGTTTCACTATCATTATTAACTTTACATCTTTTGACTTCAATATTATGAATATGTGTATCACTATGATCGACATTCAATAAACCATTCACCTTGGGTGTATGACCATTGAACGTTTTATTCATGTAAACAGAACAACAATTATTCTCTGACTTTAAATGAATAACCGTATTGCAATAAACATGATCAAATCATATTCATGCTTAAGCAAACACCAAATAACATTTATTTAGGTTCAACACTAATCCCGAAAGTATAGGGAGTGTGCGATGATGATCATATCAATCTTGGAACCACTTCCAACACTCATCGTCACTTCACCCTTAACTAGTCTCTATTCATTCTGCAAATCCCGTTTCGAGTTACTAATCTTAGCAACTGAACTTGTATCAAATACTAAGGGGTTGCTATAAACACCAGTAAAGTACACATCAATAACATGTATATCAAATATACCTTTGTTTACTTTGCCATCCTTCTTATCCACCAAATACTTGGGGCAGTTCCGCTTCCAGTGACCAGTCTGTTTGCAGTAGAAGAACTCAGTCTCAGGCTTAGGTCCAGACTTGGGTTTCTACTCTTGAGCAGCAACTTGTTTTCCGTTCGTCTGGAAGTTCCCTTTCTTCTTCCCTTTACCCTTTTTCTTGAAACTGGTGGTCTTGTTAACCATCAACACTTGATGCTCCTTCTTGATTTCTACCTCCGCAGCCTTTAGCATTGCGAAGAGCTCGGGAATTGTTTTATTCATCCCTTGCATGTTACAGTTCATCATGAAGCTCTTGTAGCTTGCTGGTAGTGATTGAAGAACTCTGTCAATGACACTATCAATAGGAAGATTAACTCCCAGTTGATTCAAGTGGTTATGGTACCCAGACATTCTGAGTATATGTTCACTGACAGAGCTATTCTCCTCCATCTTGCAGCTGTAGAACTTATTCGAGACTTCATATCTCTCAATCCGGGCATTTGCTTGAAATATTAACTTCAACTCTTGGAACATCTCATATGCTCCATGACGTTCAAATCGTCGTTGAAGTCCCGGTTCTAAGCCGTAAAGCATGGCACACCAAACTATCGAGTAGTCATCAGCTTTGCTCTGCCACACATTCATAAATCTGGTGTTACTCATGCAGCAGGTTTGGCACTTAGCGGTGCTTCCAGGACATAATTCTTCTGTGCACTAATGAGGATAATCCTCAAGTTATGGACCCAGTTCGTGTAATTGCTACCATCATCTTTCAACATAGTTTTTCTCTAGGAACATATCAAAAATAAACGGGGAGCTACATCACGAGCTATTGATCTACAACATAGTTATGCAAATACTATCAGGACTAAGTTCATGATAAATTAAAGTTCAATTAATCATATTACTTAAGAACTCCCACTTAGATAGACATCCCTCTATTCATCTAAATGATCACGTGATCCAAATCAACTAAACCATGTTCGATCATCACGAGAGATGGAGTAGTTTTCAATGGTGAACATCACTATGTTGATCATATCTACTATATGATTCACGCTCGACCTTTCGGTCACCAGTGTTCCAAGGCCATATCTGCATATGCTAGGCTCATCAAGTTTAACCCGAGTATTCCACGTGTGCAAAACTGGCTTGCACCTGTTGTATGTGAACGTAGAGCTTATCACACCCGATCATCACGTGGTGTCTCAGCACGAAGAACTTTCACAATGGTGCATACTCAGGGAGAACACTTGTACCTTGAAATTTAGTGAGAGATCATCTTATAATGCTACCGTCGATCTAAGCAAAATAAGATGCATAAAAGATAAACATCACATGCAATCAATATAAGTGATATGATATGGCCATCATCACCATTGTCACCGGCGCGACACCTTAATCTCCACCATAGCATCGTTGTCGTCTCGCCAACTATTGCTTCTACGACTATCGCTACCGCTTAGTGATAAAGTAAAGCAATTACAGGACGATTGCATTGCATACAATAAAGCGACAACCATATGGCTCCTGCCAGTTGCCGATAACTCGGTTACAAAACATGATCATCTCATACAACAAAATATAGCATCATGTCTTGACCATATCACATCACAACATGCCCTGCAAAAACAAGTTAGATGTCCTCTACTTTGTTGTTGCAAGTTTTACGTGGCTGCTATGGGCTGAGCAAGAACCGTTCTTACCTATGCATCAAAACCACAACGATAGTTTGTCAAGTTAGTGTTGTTTTAACCTTCTCAAGGACTGGGTGTAGCCACACTCGGTTCAACTAAAGTTGGAGAAACTAACACCTGCCAGCCACCAGTGTGCAAAGCACGTCGGTAGAACTAGTCTCGCGTAAGCGTACGCGTAATGTCGGTCCGTGCCGCTTCATCCAACAATACCGCCGAACCAAAGTATGACATGCTGGTAAGCAATATGATTTGTATCGCCCACAACTCACTTGTGTTCTACTCGTGCATATAACATCTTGAAAGTGCAACTATCCCTAGGTGGTTTTGGTAATTCCTAACAACATATAGCTCATTGAGCTCATGCCATTTCAAGATAAATATTTCAGGAAAGCTCAATGATTGGGATGGCATGGATGAGAAAAGTGGACCCCTCAAAATGCTAAGGACAAAAGGATTGGCTCAAGCTCAAAGCTCAAGACTCTACATTTTCTATTTTACTGATCCAAGATCACATTGAGTCTATAGGAAAAGCCAATACTATCAAGGAGGGATGAGGTGTTGCTTAATGGGGTTCTTGCTTAAAATGCTTAGTGATATGCTCCAAAGCCCTCAACTACTTTCTCACATCCACATATGACCTAAACCAAAAGTCAAACTCGGCCCCACCGATTCTTTCTATCCGGCGCCACCGAGTTCAGATGTCATAGCCACTGCCACAAACCCTAGGCAAATCGGTCTCACCGATAGGGATCTCGGTCTCACCGAGATGGGATTGTAATCTCTCTATTACCCTTCGTAACGTTTCGGTCCCACCGAGATGAGCGATCGGTCCCACCGAGATTGCAATATAAACTCTCTGTTTCCTTTCCGTAACATTTCGGTCTCACCGAAATGAGCGAATCGGTCCCACCGAGTTTACCTGACCAACTCTCTGGTTAGCTTATTACCAAAATCGGTCTCACCGAGTTTGTGTAGTCGGTCTCACCGAGATTACGTTATGCCCTAACGCTAACCATATTGGTCCTACCAAGTTGCATGTCGGTCCCACCGAAAATCCTAACGGTCACTAGATTTGTTGAATCGGTCCGACCGAGTTTACCAATTCGGTCCCACCAAGATTGGCAAGTTGTGTGTAACGGTTAGTTTTTGTGTGGAGGCTATATATACCCCTCCACCTCCTCTTCATTCGTGGAGAGAGCCATCAGAACGAACCTACACTTCCAACTTACCTTTTCTGAGAAAGAACCACCTACACTTGTGTTGAGGCCAAGATATTCCATTCTTACCATATGAATCTTGATCTCTAGACTTCCCAAGTTGCTTTCCACTCAAACCTTCTTTCCACCAAATCCATATCCTGTGATAGAGAGTTGAGTGTTGGGGAGACTATCATTTGAAGCACAAGAGCAAGGAGTTCATCATCAACACACCATTTGTTACTTCTTGGAGAGTGGTGTCTCCTAGATTGGCTAGGTGTCACTTGGGAGCCTCCGACAAGATTGTGGAGTTGAACCAAGGAGTTTGTAAGGGCAAGGTGATCGCCTACTTCGTGAAGATCTACCCTAGTGAGGCAAGTCCTTCGTGGGCGATGGCCATGGCAGGATAGACAAGGTTGCTTCTTCATGGACCCTTCGTGGGTGGAGCCCTCCATGGACTCGTGCAGCCATTACCCTTCGTGGGTTGCAGTCTCCATCAACGTGGATGTACGATAGCACCACCTATCGGAACCATGACAAAATCATCCGTGTCTCGTATTGCGTTTGAATCCTCCAAACCCTTCCCTTTACATTCTTGCAAGTTGCATGCTTTACTTTCCGCTGCTCATATACTCTTTGCATGCTTGCTTGAATTGTGTTAAGATTGCTTGACTTGTCCAAAGTTGCTAAAATCTGCCAAGAACTAAAATTGGGAAAAGGATAAGTTTTATTTGGTCAAGTAGTCTAATCACCCCCTCTAGACATACTTTCGATCCTACACATCTATGCATAAACCAGGCTCAGATACCACTGTTGGGGAACGTAGTAATTTCAAAAAAAATCCTATGCACACGCAAGATCATGGTGATGCATAGCAACGAAAGGGAAGAGTATCGTCCACGTACGCTCATAGACCCTAAGAGGAAGCGTTATGAGAACACGGTTGATGTAGTTGAATGTCTTCACATTCCGACCGATCCAAGTACCGAATGCACGACACCTCCGAGTTTAGCACACGTTCAGCTCGATGACGTCCCACGAACTCCGATCCAGCAGAGCTTCACGGGAGAGTCCCATCAGCACGACGGCATGTTCACGGTGATGATGTTGCTACCGACGCAGGGCTTCGCCTAAGCACCGCTACGATATGATCGAGGTGGATTATGGTGGAGGGGGGCACCGCACATGGCTAAGGGATCAATGATCAACTTGTGTGTCTAGAGGTGCCCCCTGCCCCCGTATATAAAGGAGCAAGGGGGAGGCCGGACGACCCTCTATGGCATGCCAGCAGGAGGAGTCCTCCTCCTAGTAGGAGTAGGACTCCCCTCTTTCCTACTCCTACTAGGAGGGGGAAAGGAAGGGGAGAGGGAGAAGGAAAGGGGGCGCCGCCCCCCTCTCCTAGTCAAATTCGGACCAGAGGAGGGGGGCGTGGCCTGCCCTAGGCCAGCCCTCTCTCTCTCTCCACTAAGGCGCATAAGGACCATTAAT
>NC_057800.1:475484041-475503535 GCF_018294505.1 Triticum aestivum | reverse complement strand
TGTCCGAATATAGTCGTCCAATATATCGATCTTTATGTCTCAACCATTTCGGGACTCCTCGTCATGTCCGTGATCATATCCGGGACTCCGAACTACCTTCGGTACATCAAAACACAAAAACTCATAATACCAATCGTCACCGAACTTTAAGCGTGTGGACCCTACAGGTTCGAGAACTATGTAGACATGACCGAGACACGTCTCCGGTCAATAACCAATAGCGGAACCTGGATGCTCATATTGGCTCCTACATATTCTATGAAGATCTTTATCGGTCAAACCGCATAACAACATACGTTGTTCCCTTTGTCACCGGTATGTTACTTGCCAGAGATTCGATTGTCGGTATCTCAATACCTAGTTCAATCTCGTTACCGACAAGTCTCTTTACTCGTTTTGTAAGGCATCATCCCGCAACTAACTCATTAGTTACAATGCTTGCAAGGCTTATAGTGATGTGCATTACCGAGTGGGCCCAGAGATACCTCTCCGACAATCGGAGTGACAAATCCTAATCTTGATCTATGTCAAATCAACAAGTACCATCAGAGACACATGTAGAGCACCTTTATAATCACTCAGTTACGTTGTGATGTTTGGTAGCACACAAAGTTTTCCTCCGGTAATCGGGAGTTACATAATCTCATAGTCATATGAACATGTATAAGTCATGAAGAAAGCAATAGCGGTAAACTAAAACCATCAAGTGCTAAGCTGACAAAAAGGGTCAAAGTCAATCACATCATTCTGCTAATGATGTGATCTCGTTTATCAAATGACAACTCATGTCTATGGTTAGGAAACATAACCATCTTTGATCAACGAGCTAGTCAAGTAGAGGCATACTAGTGACAATCTGTTTGTCTACGTATTCACATATGTATCATGTTTCCGGTTAATACAATTCTAGCATGAATAATAAACATGTATCATGATATGAGGAAATAAATATAACTTTATTATTACCTCTAGGGCATATTTCCTTCATGAGGGACTTGCATTTAATCTCCTACTGGATTGATACCTTGGTTCTCAAAAACTGAGGCAAATACTTACGCTACTTTGCTGCATCACTCTTTCCTCTTTGATACGTCTCCATCTTATCTACTTTTCCAAACACTTTTGCCCTTGTTTTGGACTCTAACTTGCATGATATGAATGGAACTAACCCGAACTGACGCTGTTTTCAGCAGAATTGTCATGGTGTTATTTATGTGCAGAAACAAAAGTTCTCGGAATGACCTGAAACTCCATGGAGCTTCTTTTTGGAAATAATAAAAAATACTGGCAAAAGATCAAGGCCAGGGGGCCCACACCCTAGCTACGAGGGTGGGGGGGGGTGCACCCCCTACCTCGTGGGCCCCCTGGAGCTCCTCCGACCTAAACCCCAACTCTATATATTCACTTTTGAGGAGAAAAAAATACAGGAGAAGGATTCATCGCGTTTTACGATACAGAGCCGCCGCCAAGCCCTAAAACCTCTCGGGAGGGCTGATCTGGAGTCCGTTAGGGGCTCCGGAGAGGGGAATCCATCGCCATCGTCATCATCAACCATCCTCCATCACCAATTTCATGATGCTCACCGCCGTGCATGAGTAATTCCATCGTAGGCTTGCTGGACGGCGATGGGTGGGATGAGATTTATCATGTAATCGAGTTAGTTTTGTTAGGGTTTGATCCCTAGTATCCACTATGTTCTGAGATTGATGTTTCTATGACTTTGCTATGCTTAATGCTTGTCACTAGGGCCCGAGTGCCACGATTTCAGATCTGAACCTATTATGTTTTCATCAATATATGAGAGTTCTTGATCCTATCTTGCAAGTCTATAGTCACCTACTATGTGTTATGATCCGGCAACCCTGAAGTGACAATAATCGGGACCACTCCCGGTGATGACCGTAGTTTGAGGAGTTCATGTATTCACTATGTGTTAATGCTTTGGTCTGGTACTCTATTAAAAGGAGGCCTTAATATCCCTTAGTTTCCAATAGAACCCTGCTGCCACGGGAGGGTAGGACAAAGGATGTCATGCAAGTTCTTTTCCATAAGCACGTATGACTATATTCAAAATACATGCCTACATTACATTGATGAATTGGAGCTAGTTCCGTGTCACCCTAGGTTATGACTGTTACATGATGAACCACATCCGGCATAATTCTCTATCACCGATCCATTGCCTACGAGCTTTCCATATATTGTTCTTCGCTTATTTACTTTTCCGTTGCTATTGTTACAATCACTACAAAATACCAAAAACATTACTTTTGTTATCATTATCTTTTGCTACCGTTACCACCACTATCATATTACTTTGCTACTTTGCTGCAGATATTAAGTTATCCAAGTGTGGTTGAATTGATAACTCAGCTGCTAATACTTGAGAATATTATCTGGCTCCCCTTGTGTCGAATCAATAAATTTGGGTTGAATACTCTACCCTCAAAAACTGTTGCGATCCCCTATACTTGTGGGTTATCAAGACTATTTTCTGGCACCGTTGCCGGGGAGCATAGCTCTATTCTTTGAGTCACTTGGGATTTATATTTGCTTATCATTATGAGGAACTTGAGAGGTCCAAAAACCAAGATTTATCCCTCAACTATGAGGGGAGGTAAGGAACTACCATCTAGCTCTACACTTGATTCACCTTCTGTTTTGAGTAAGCTTGCGACACCTAAACCTGCTTCTGCTATTCATTCTGATATGTCGCATGTTATTGATGATGCCACTTCTGCTATGCATGATACTTATGATGAAACTAGTTCTATGCTTGATACTACTGTGCCACTTGGTGAATTTCTTGATGAACAACTTGCTAGGGTTGGAGAGAATGAAATTATTGAAACTGATAATATTGATGAAAGTGATGATGAAGACTCTCCCCCTAATAAATATGAATTGCCTGTTGTTCCTGAGGGTTATGTTCTAGATGAAGAATCTGCTAGAGCTATTCTTGCTTGCAATGATAGATACGATCTAAAGAGATTATTAGCTAAATGGAAGCAGCAATCCCTTAATGCTAGAATGAAACCTGACCTTGCTTTTGTTACTTCACCTATCTGTGTTACTGATAAGGACTATGAATTCTCTGTTGATCTTGATTAATTACTTTGGTTGAATCTGACCCTTTTTATGGCTATGAATCTGAAACTGTTGTGGCACATCTTACTAAATTAAATGATATAGCCACCCTGTTCACTCATGATGAGAGAACTTGCTACTTTTATATCCTTAAAATATTTTCGTTCTCATTAAAGGGTGATGCTAAGATATGGTTTAATTCTCTTGATCCTGGTTGTGTGCGTAGTCCCCAGGATATGATTTATTACTTCTCTGCTAAATATTTCCCTGCTCATAAGAAACAAGCTGCCTTAAGGGATATATATAATTTTGTGCAAATTGAAGAAGAGAGTCTCCCACAAGCTTGGCGGAGGCTTCTCCAATTACTTAATGCTTTGCCTAATCACCCTCTTAAGAAAAATGAAATACTTGATATCTTTTATAACGGACTAACCGATGCTTCCAGAGATTACCTGGATAGTTGTGTTGGTTCTGTTTTCAGGGAAAGAACACCGGATGAAGCTGAAATTCTATTAAACAATATGTTGACTAATGAAAATAATTGGACACTTCCTGAGCCTATTCCTAAACCAACCCCGAAGAAGAGAGGTGTTCTATTTCTCAGTCCTAAAGATATGCAAGAGGCAAAGAAATCCATGAAAGAAAAAGGTATTAAAGCTGAAGATGTTAAGAATACCTCCTATTGAAGAAATACATGGTCTTAATTTACCGCCTGTCGAACAAATGCATAATTTTAATCCATCTCCTATTGAAGAAATACATGGTCTTGATAACATGACACAGGTAGTAAAGGTAAATTCTCTCTATAGATATGATAAAGCTGAAATCCCATTTACTAAGTTTGCTAGCCCATGCTTAGATGAGTTTGATAAATTTATGGTTAAGCAAGAAGACTTCAACGCCTATTTTGGTAGAGAATTAAAACGCAGTGCTGATATGCTTGAACACTTGGGTGATTATGTGGCTAATGTTAAAGGTGAACTTAAACTTATTAGTAAACATGCCTCTATGGTTACCCCTCAAGTAGAACAAGTACTTAAAGCTCAAAATGATTTGCTCAATGAATTGAATAGTAATAATAATGATTTTGCTGTTAGAGTGGCTACTAGAACTGGTAAGATGACTCAGGAACCTTTGTAACCGGAAGGCCATCCTAAGAGAATTGAGCAAGATTCTCAGAGAAATAATATAGATGCACCTAGTCCTTCTAAGAGGAAGAAAAAGAAGAATGATAGGACTTTGCATGCTTCTAGTGAACCTGTTATTGATACACCTAAGAATCCAAATGATATTTCTATTTCTGATGCTGAAACACAATCTAGTAATGAACCTGAAACTAGTGATAATGTTAATGATAATGTTCATGTTGATGCTCAACCTAGTAATGATAATGATATAGAAATTGAACCTGATGTTAATCTTGATAACCCACAATCAAAGAATCAACGTTATGATAAGAGAGACTTTGTTGCTAGGAAACATGGTAAAGAAAGAGAACCATGGGTTTAGAAACCCATGCCTTTTCCTCCCAAACCATCCAAGAAAAAGGATGATGAAGATTTTGAGCGCTTTGCTGAAATGATTAGACCTATCTTTTTGCGCATGCGATTAACTGATATGCTTAAAATGAATCCTTATGCTAAGTACATGAAAGAAATTGTTACTAATAAAAGAAAGATACCGGAAGCTGAAATTTCCACCATGCTTGCTAATTATACTTTTAAAGGTGGAATACCAAAGAAACTTGGAGATCCAGGAGTACCCACTATACCATGCTCCATTAAAAGAAACTATGTTAAAACTGCTTTATGTGATCTTGGAGCCGGTTTTTGTGTTATTCCTCTCTCTTTATATCATAGACTTGATTTGAATAAGTTGACACCTACTGAAATATCTTTGCAAATGGCTGATAAATCAACTGCTATACCTGTCGGTATTTGTGAGGATGTGCCTGTTGTGGGTGCAAACGTTACTATTTTAATGGACTTTGTTATTCTTGATATTCCCAAGGACGATAGTATGTCTATTATTCTTGGAAGACCCTTTTTGAATATTGCAGGGGCTGTTATTGATTGCAACAAAGGCAATGCCACTTTTTATGTTAATGGTAATGAGCATACGGTACACTTTCCGAGGAAACAACCTCAAGTCCACATTATCAGTTCTATTGGAAAAATTCCATCGATTATTTTTGGAGGTTTTGAATTTCCTCTTCCTATTGTTAAGAAGAAATATGATATTCTTATTGTTGGGGATGTGCATATCCCCGTGAGATAACCTAGTGTTATTCAAAAATTCTCCGGTTCCATGTTATTCGGAATGAGTTTGTTAACAAGACTTGATCAACCTTGTTAATGGATTCCTTTTGATGATCATGAGATGGATGAATTTAGAAAACACAACTCTCAGTACCCTCCTTTTAATTTATGTTATTTATATTAAATAAAGTAAAAATATTATTTTCTGTCTGTTATCTGAATTATTCGTGCAATATAAAAATACCCCAAAAATAAAAGTTCTCCAAATGCCCTTAAATTTAAATATGATTTTTTCTGGAATATTTGAGAATATTTGGCACTAAGAACACAGCAGAGGGGCATCCACCTGGCCACGAGGGTGGAGGGCGCGCCCTACCCCCTAGGCGCGCCCCCTGCCTCGTGGGCCCATGGTGGCCCTCCTCCACTTATTCCTGCACCCACACACTCCTTCTTCCTCCCACAAACACGATTATTATCCAGCTCAAACTCGAGTCCAAGCTCATTTTGCTGCCATTTTCGATCTCCTTGCTCAAAGCACCTCTCACAAAACTGCTTGGGGGGATTGTTCCTTGGTATGTGACTCCTCCATTGGTCCAATTAGTTTTTGTTCTGGTGCTTTATTGATTGCAAATTTGTGCTGCCTAGGTGACCCTGTTATTGAGCTTGCATGTCAAATTTATATGGTTCCAAATAGTTTTGATGCATGATATGGGCTCTAGGCACTTGTAGGAGTAGTTGCTATCAATTTTGTTGAGTTTGGTTCACTTTTATTTTGAAGTTACTAAAAATTTCAAGATTTTTCAGAAAATAATGAAGAGATTTTTGAGGGGCTCATCGAGCCGAAGCTCGAAGGAAAAGCAAAATGAAGAAGCAAAGTAGCCCAAATATAATCTGCCTCGCACCGCGGAGGTTCGACTGTGTGAATGGCCCTCCGATGATTTCTTGAGAGCAACTGGGATTTATGATTATTTTTATGAATTAGCAAAGAATGCAGGCCTCACCGACTTCCTCCGTGACCAACGCGAACAGTATCTCTTACTCACCAATACCTTTGTGCAAAACTTCTACTATTATCCTAGGGAATCACCTCCTTCAGTAGAGTTTCATTTATATGATGTGGTTAAGAAGATGTCACAATATGAATTTTGCAGGGTTTGCAAAATACCTTTCGAGGGTAGCTTAGAGGAACCACATCGTAAAGATGTGGATGGGTTTATTGACACTATCACTGTAAGGGAAACTAGGAAGGTTTCCGATGTGAGAATCACTAGCATACATTTTCCTGTTTTATGCTACTTTGCAATATTTGCTAGTCATTGCTTAATTGGTCACAGAAACTGTGGAAACCTTAGTGTTCCTGATATTTTTATTTTGTTCCATGGTTTACTCCGTGACGACTCTGTTAGTATGGGCGGTATTATTGCTAAACGGTTAAGTATGAACCGTACAAAGGGCCCCATCTTTGGTGGTATCTATGCTTCATGCCTTGCTGCATACTATAACATACCCATTAGGCACTATGAAAAAGAAGAAAAATTGCTGCCTACTATTTATTTAGATTATAAGAGTATGGTAGCGCATGATTTTATTATAAAGAATAGGGAAGGGGAGCTTAAATACAAATTGTTCTTTGATAAACGTCATCTTGAGACTATCACCTTGCCTACTCCTTCCTTGTTTTATTTATCTACAGGCTAGTACCTCGTCTCCCCGGAGGACATTCACGCTTACCGAAACCCTACATCAGCCACAGAGCCAGAGTCGGAACCACAAGTTGATCCTCCACGACAGTCTAATTACCAGTGGGATCCGAAGATCATTGCCAACCAGTGGCAATCAGAGTCTTCTTCTTCGCAGTAGGACCCCAACTATTACTATGGATATCCGCCAGGCCAACTGTGGCCATAGACCAACTTAGGCCAAAAGCCTAAGCTTGGGGGAGCACGTATTTCTCACCGACATTATATACATGTTCACACACTCATTGCTAGATGTCGGTGCTCATACTTTTTCATTGTATCATCCATGCTAGTTTATTCCCTTTTTATGCTTTCTTCTTGTGTGCTTAATAAACCTTAGGAAAAACAAAAAAATTAGTTGTAGCTTTTAGCTAGTCTTACTTTCCATGTTTGTAGTAGTAATTAAAAAGAAAACCCTAAAAGATTTCCTGTTCTTCTTTTGCTTGTTGGGAGCTTTCCCGTGTAAATAGTTTTATTTCTTTTCTTTTCTTTGGGGGTCGATAAGAGAAGACCATGATTAAGTTGTTGAAGTGGCTCTTATATGCATTATTGTTGATCTGACAAAAGAGCCCATATTGCCTTGTCTTCTCCTGTTTATTGAATGCTTGCAGATTCCAGCTTAGTCCACTGCACGCGCACTATTATTATTATCCACATCATTTGGTCGTGCAAGTGAAAGGCAATTATGACGATATATGATGGACTGATTGAGATGAGAAAAGCTGGTATGAACTCGACCTCTCTTGTTTTTGTAAATATGATTAGTTCATCGTTCCTGATTCAGCCTATTATGAATGGAACATGTTTGCAATGACAATTAGAGATTATAGTTGCTTAGGCCAGGCTTAATTAGCTAGGAGTTTATAATGGTTTATCTTGCGTGCCAACATGCTATTAAAATGGTTGTCATGTGGTATGATGGGGTGGTATCCTCTTTTGAATGATTCGAGTGGCTTGACTTGGCACATGTTCACGCATGTAGTTGAAACAAAATCAACATAGCCTCTACGATATATATGTTTATGGTGCATTATATCTTACTCATGCTTGCATTCAGTGTTGATTAATTTTAGTTCATGTTCATGACTGTTGTCGCTCTCTAGCTGGTCGCTTCCCAGTCTTTTTCTAGCCTTCACCTGCACTAAGTGGGAATACTGCTTGTGCATCCAATCCCATAAACCCCAAAGTTATGCCGTACGAGACCACCATACCTACCTATTTATGGTATCTACCCGCCGTTCCAAGTAAATTTGTATGTGCCAAACTCTAAACCTTCAAATAAAAATCCTGTTTTGTATGCTCGAATAGCTCATGTATCAACTAGGGAAGTTTGTATCTTCCATGTTAGGCGGGTTATTCTCAAGAGGAGTGGACTCCGCTCCTCAGTCACGAGAAAATGGCTAGTCACCGGGATGCCTAGTCCCATCCTTTATGCAAATCAAATCAAAATAATTGCAAACAAAACTCCCCCTGGGACTCTTGTTAGTTGGAGGCACTCGTTGTTTCAAGCAAGCCATGGATTGATGCTTGTTGGTGGAGGGGCAGTATAAACTTTACCATTCTGTTTGGGAACCGCCTATAATGTGTGTAGCATGGAAGATATCACCATCGCTTGGTTGTTATGTTGACAATGAAAGTATACCGCTCAAACTATTATTCACCTCTATTTCAAAACTGAGCTCTGGCACCTCTACAAATCCCCGCTTCCCTCTGCGAAGGGCCTATATATTTATTTTCATGTTGAGTCATCTTCCTCTTATTAAAAAGCACCAGTTGGAGAGCACCGCTGTCATTTGCATTCATTACTATTAGTTTACATTGAGTATGACTTGACTGGATCTCTTTTACCATGAATTACAATGTCTAGTCAGTCCTTGATCTTTAAAGGTGCTATGCATTTATGTTTTGCGGTCTCAGAAAGGGCTAGCAAGATACCATCCTATTATATCATATTATGATTGTTTTGAGAAAGTGTTGTCATCCGAGATTTATTATTATTGCTCGCTAGTTGATTATGCCATTGATATGAGTAAACATGAGACCTAAGCGTTATTGTGAATATGGTTAGTTCATAATCTTTGCTGAAAACTTGAATGCTGGCTTTACATATTTACAACAACAAGAGCAAACAGAGTTTGTAAAAGTTTTTCTTTATCACTTTCAGTTTGTCAACTGAATTGCTTGAGGACAAGCAAGGGTTTAAGCTTGTGGGAGTTGATACGTCTCCGTCGTATCTACTTTTCCAAACACTTTTGCCCTTGTTTTGGACTCTAACTTACATGATTTGAATGGAACTAACCCAGGCTGACGATGTTTTCAGCAGAATTGTCATGGTGTTATTTATGTGCAGAAACAAAAGTTCTCGGAATGACCTGAAACTCCACAGAGCATCTTTTTGGAAATAATAAAAAATACTGGCAAAAGATCAAGGCCAGGGGGCCCACACCCTAGCCACGAGGATGGGGGGCATGCCTGCCCCCCTGGGCGCGTCCCTACCTCGTGGCCCCCCTGGAGCTCCTCTAACCTAAACCCCAACTCTATATATTCACTTTCGGGGAGAAAAAAATAGAGGGGAAGGATTCATCGCATTTTATGATGCGGAGCCGCCGCCAAGCCCTAAAACCTCTAGGGAGGGCTGGTCTGGAGTCCGTTTGGGGCTCCGGAGAGGGGAACCCGTCGCCATCGTCATCATCAACCATCCTCCATCACCAATTTCATGATGCTCACCACCATGCATGAGTAATTCCATCGTAGGCTTAATGGACGGTGATGGGTTGGATGAGATTTATCATGTAATCGAGTTAGTTTTGTTAGGGTTTGATCCCTAGTATCCACTATGTTCTGAGATTGATGTTGCTATGACTTTGCTATGCTTAATGCTTGTCATTAGGGCCCGAGTGCCTTGATTTCAGATCTGAACCTATTATGTTTTCATCAATATATGAGAGTTCTTGATCCTATCTTGCAAGTCTATAGTCACCTACTATGTGTTATGATCCGGAAACCCCGAAGTGACAATAATCGGGACCACTCCTGGTGATGACCGTAGTTTGAGGAGTTCATGTATTCACTATGTGTTAATGCTTTGGTCCGGTACTCTATTAAAAGGAGACCTTAATATCCCTTAGTTTCCAATAGGACCCCACTGCCACGGGAGGGTAGGATAAAAGAAGTCATGCAAGTTCTTTTCCATAAGCATGTATGACTATATTCGGAATACATGCCTACATTACATTGATGAATTGGAGCTAGTTCTGTGTCACCCTAGGTTATGACTGTTATATGATGAACCACATCCGGCATAATTCTCTATCACCAATCCATTGCCTACGAGCTTTCCATATATTGTTCTTCACTTATTTACTTTTCTGTTGCTATTGTTACAATCACTAGAAAATACCAAAAACATTACTATTGTTATCATTATCTTTGGCTACCGTTACCACTACTATCATATTACTTTGCTACTAAATACTTTGCTGCAGATATTAAGTTATCGAGGTGTGGTTGAATTGATAACTCAGCTGCTAATACTTGAGAATATTCTTTGGCTCCCCTTGTGTCGAATCAATAAATTTGGGTTGAATACTCTACCCTCAAAAACTGTTGCGATCCCCTATACTTGTGGGTTATCACTCTTCAAGGAAAAACCAATGCATGCTCAAGAGGCAGCACCCTACTACACTTGTCAATGGGAACGACACCTATGGGATCACTTGGATCCCTTCTACGGTGGGCGAGCGCGAGGTTGTGCAAAGAGTGGGTCTGATAGGAAGCACACGGATCGTTTACCCAGGTTCGGGCCGCGGAGATGCGTAAGACCCTACTCCTGCTTTGGTGGATGTATTTGAGTGTTCTTGGGTTCTTGAGCTAGCTACGGGGTGCAACTTTCCCAAAAGAGCCGAATCCTCTACTGGTCGCCTCGGGCCTCCTTTTATAGGAAAAAGGGGTTGCCACAGTGGCACACAGGAGGTGGAAAGGTCTATGGTCGATAAGCCTATCCTATGGGACCGTCAGACAAACGCATTTAATGCGATGTCGACGTGCCCCCCTTGCTTTATTGGGGGCGCCAGGGAAGCACGTCCTAGCCGTCGCCGCCTCGCCTGTCCTCGACACGCGTTCGAGGTGATGAGGCATCGCGGCGCCACGTTGGCTGGCTGCTGGGTTGGCACGATGGCGGAGCCTTCATGAAGGGTCGCATGCCGCCATGTAGGTGCTTGCCGAGTCGGTGTAGAGGCCGCCCATCTCCACGTAGGTGTCAGCCCAGCTGGTTGAGCTAGCAGCTGCTTGGGGACGGTGGTGGAGTCTTAGCTGGCGCGGGCCTGGCAGTGGCCCTGCTGATGCCCTCGGCAAGGGTCTGGCCAGGGGCCTGGCAAGGGTCTTGCCGTGGCATTGCAGTCGTCCCTTGCCAGGGGTCTTGTGGATTTCTTCGGCTAGGATCCCGCCGAGGGTCGCCATCTTCTGGTCCTCATATGATCTCACATGTTTATGATCTTGACAAAGATTTGCATGCCACCACAGAGGCGCTTCCCGAGCCTTGGTTCCAATGTAATTGGTTGGGTTGGAGCCTGTGGGCTCAAGGGTGGCTTGCTCCGCTCGCATCGGGCAAGTTGCCCCGGCAAGGCTCTTACCGGGGCTGCGAAGGCTGCCTCGGCAAGGATCTTGCCGAGGGAGTTCACCTCGTCCTCTTGCTCTCCTACGCTTCTGGTCTTGGCGTTGCCTTTGTTGTCTCCTGCTTCGGCTTCTCTCCGGCTTCCCTCCTCTGCCCTACTAAGTGTGGCCGTGGCAAGCGGCTCTCACTGCCCGTGCACAAGTAAAGGGGTCAAAAGAAGAGCCCCTACTTTTGTACACAGACAGGAGCCCCGGGCCTCGGCCACACATAAGCGTGCCGCGTTGTTGGGCTAGGCCCGGAACGGTGCGCGGGCAGGTGGGGCGGATTTTAGCGCTGTAACTTCTCATCCGCTGCGCTTCCCCACGACCTGCGTTGAACGTGCGACGTGGAGGGTCGCGCATGACGTGGGGGTCATGCATTGGGCGGTTTCCGCACGCATGCGTCACATCGTGGTAAAGAGGAGGCTCGCGCCTTCCCCATAAAAAGAGGGAGGCGCAGAGGTGCGGCTCATTACTTGGGCGGACTCGAGTCATGGCCTTCAAGGCGTTAGTCCCCCACGATCATGGGGTGGGGAACGGTCACCTCACCCGTCCCGTCAATTCTGCTTGCTCGCCACGTGTTCCCCATGCAGGCAGCAAGCGGTGGAGGCGGGAAACCGGGCCGTCGCTGATTGGGGCAGCGGGTCGGTCTTGATTCCCTATGCCCCCGATGGCCGGATTGGCAGAGTGGGGCGACCGAGCCCCGACCCCGCCCCTTTTATAAGAAGGGGGAGGGGGATGGCATCCCACATTCTTTCGTCATCCGCCTCCATTCACTTCGGTTCCTTTCTTCCATCTGCCATGGCGAGAGGAGGCGCCGACCCTTCAACAGTGGCGGCGAGGGTTGCTGCTCGACAGCATGTCCCTCCTTCCTAAGAGCTCGTGGCGGCGGAGCCGGCCATGAGAGGAAGGGGAACGGGGCGAGGCCGAGGTCGCCGTGGCACTTGGGGGAGAGGGGGACGGGGCGGCGCACCAACCTCGCCTCTGCCAGCGATGCCTCCCCCGATGGAGGGCCACGTCGGGGACTAGCCCCGCGAGTTCTTCATCAGGCTGCGCCGGCCCCCGCATCGCCGCCTCTGTCTCCCTACCCCATTTTCTCAAGAGATGGAGCTCGATCCACCCAGACCCTCAAGTTGCACATGAGGGGCTACGGGAACGGCGGCACGCGGGTCGACGTCGACTTCCCCGCTCCTCACATCATGTTAATGGAGGGCAGCCTGCTCTCCATCAAGGTCTTTGGAGGGCGGCGGGGCTTGTCCTTTACTTCAAGTTAATGGAGGATGGCCTGCTCTTCGTCAAGGTCTTTGGAGATCTTGGAACTCGCCTAAAGTGCTACGTGGAGAGCTTCTCCGATGATGAAGATTCCTCTTCAAGCGGGAGTGATGAGGAGGGTAGCGACAGCGACGACGAGAGTGTCGAGCGAGGTCACGTCGAGCGAGGTCACATCGACCTCGTCTCCGACTGACCTCGTCGCCCCGCCCTACGTCGGGCGGCCTGCCGAGGGCCTTCCTTGTCAAGCTCTCCATCAGGGCGCTCCCCATCGTCTCCTTGGGCGGCTGGCGTAGGAGGGCTGGAGAAGGCGGTGGCGGCCGTCAAGCCGGAGTACGCGGGCACCGACGCCTTCGTCACGTATTGCCGGCCCACTGCCTCGTCTTCCAGCTCCTTTCCTGGCACCAAGATGTTCTTTTGGTGCCTTCTGCTCCTCGTACCTTGCCTAGGCACTCTTTTTGCCCTCCCGCCACCTTGTTCCGCTTTCTGAGGAGAGGGACAAGAAAGGGATTACGGGCATCTTATCTCTTTTTAGTTTGTAAGCCTATGGGCACTTGTTAATTTTAAGACTTGTAATCCCCTTGCTCATGTTTTTAATTCCCTATGAACTCTACCTATATGGGATGTTTTTAATGAAAAAGGGTGTTTGCCGGGTTCTTTGTGCGTGAGCGAGGCCCATGCCGAGGAACAAATCCTTGTTATTTTTAGGATAAACATTGTCGCCCGGCAACAGGCCTTGCCGTCCCCTGATTTCAGTCGACCATTCTCACGCTTTTGGCGGAGGCAGGGCGAAGTAGAGTTAGGCCCTTCGTTTATTTCCTTGCCACCGCGTCTACGACCCGGTTCTGTCCCAGGGACTTGGGTACAAGAAGAAGGGGGAGCACGGTGGTCTTGGAGCAAAACGAGGTTTTATTTGTCCTAGTTCCATACGGAAATGCACAACAGGGGATGAAGGACTTATCTGAATCCGTAGCCCCGGGCAACTTTGGCTTGCCGTGGTTAGATCCTTGTGTCTTCAACCCTCGGTAGTCTTGGCTTGTCGGGGCCGGAGCGCCAGTTCGTTTTCTTTCTCCCAAGCGGCTCACACTACTAGAAAAAGGCTAATTAGTGGCGCACCTGTTTTGGCCATTAATGGCGCACTACAGGTGCGCCACTATCATCATGCCACTAGTAACTAATACTAATGGTGCACCCCTGGTGTGCCATTAGTATACCAGACAATAGTGGCGCACCAGGGAGTGCGCCAGTACTATGCCTCCCAGGGGGCTATATTTACCTTGTGCTCTGGGTTACTAATGGCGCACTTCTAGGTAGTGCGCCACTAGTGTGTTTATTGCAGTGCGCCACTAAAGTGCAGTGTGGTGCGCCACTAGTATGAATATTAGGAATTTTTTCTTTTCTGATATTTGCACAGGTTACAAAATATATTACTGCACAGAATATAGATAGCAAAACATATAAACAACAGATTCATCGAATACAATAGAAGATTAGTCTCTGAATACAATTCATCATATTAGTCTCCGAATTCAAAAGACCGAACAAAGTAAGAACATTACACGTCTCGAGACCGCGAGTAGCGAGTTTGTTTCACATTACAAGTCGATATTGATCATCTAAACTACCATCACATAGAAGAGAGCTGCGGTCATCATGATGAGCATCATCGCGATGAAACTAGTCTTCATCCGGTTCCTCCTCCGCTCCCTCCTCTCTCCCTCTAGATAGCGCGCGTATCTAGCTTCCGCCTCCGCCCTAGTGGTGTACCCTTTGTAAATGTTACCGCTGAAACGGAGAACCTATCTCCGACACTCCTCCCAGTCGTCGTAGACTCCGGGAACCTTACCCTTGTACACGACATACGATGCCATCTCTCTGCACTAGCCAAACAAAATGTTAGTAGCAATTCACAGACAATACATAAGCAATATATAAGTATGCAACGAAAGGATCGGAAGAGAAAAGCAAGACATTAATAGCACGATTCATGGTCCTACTAATAAATAGCATCGATTACATATAATTTGAACGACTGTCCAAACCAAAGAAACATACAAGTTCATTAAAGTTTAATTACAACATGAGCTAATCGATATTTCAGAACTACACATAGCATCACTACTTTCGACTCGACTCAGGGACCGGAGCATGGATGAAGCCACCGTCTATCGTGATGGTCATGAAATCGCGGGTGTTGTTAGCCTGCATTTGTAGCGTTGTTTCTATATCACTATTGGACGGTTGATATCTGAGGTAGAACTTCCCCGAGGTACGAAGGACATCTTGATGGATGATTTCCGCAAACTCCGATTGGATGCGAAAGAATTCTTGTCTGATGTCCGCGTCCTGGATTGCTGACAAGCTTACAGCCCAATCTTTGAGATTATTTGGTAGCAGAAGGTGATTATGGTCCCGTAGGATCGCCCGCATGTGATGGAGGGTGTAGTAGGCATCCTTCTGACCGCCAGGTGGCTGCTTGACGCAGGGGAACGTCGTATTATGGGCGAACACGTGCTTGCCGTACCTACAAATTGGCCTGCTGAAGGTGCCTCCAGATCTGGCGTAGCCGGGGAGAACATCATTAAGAACTTTCTTGATATTTGTGTAGTCTTTCTTCGACTGACGGTCCGAGTCGAAATACGTGGCCATGGAATATTTTGGGCTTAAGAGGATGAGTGTGCAATGTGTGTCACTGCACAAAACATGGAATGTTAAAAAAAGAATGATCAAAATCTAAGAAATCATATGTTACGGGTCGGTGAGGGGATGACTTACTCGGGAAAGTAACGCACGAGGAAGTTATCCTTATCCGGGTTTGCCAGAATGACGCCTTCGAGGTATGAACTCGCGACTTGCCGGTCCCTAGCGCTGCCCAAGATCTTGGCACGCATGTAGAAGAGGTCTACTATCACGATGCCTGGGGTCTTGTCTCTAATGATCCGCATCTCCATACTTAGAGAAAATAGCCGAACAAAGGTGTAGTGTAGTGGATGAAGGTTAAACATAGCAAAGATGTCATCAAACTGCAGGACGATCATACCCCCGATGGCGCTATCCACAAAGCCCTTTCCCTTTGGCACCTTGGCCACGAAAACCGGGTATGCCACATCATTCTCTCGGAGACGCTGCTTCTCCAAAGAAAGAACACTGTCATGCAGACTCCGCATAGAACCGGTTGCAGCATTGAGCAGATTAGTTGGTAGCATCGGCCTCCCCGCCACATGCACCCTCCTCAAGATATCCTTAGGTGAAGGTGGCACGTCCTGAGCACGGATCGTAGTCGGTGCCGGCTGACTCGCACCCTTGTTACTCTTTCTTTTCCGTGCCTTCTTCTTCTGCTGTAATGGGATCGAGTTCTTCTCACAGACAACCTTCTTGAGTGTGTTGGGGCTGATAATATTTCGCACCTCAGCTATCTGAGGCTCAGTGAAGGCGGCAGCTGGAGGCGTCTCCTGAGAACTGAACACCAGACGACGCCTATTGTAACTGGGTGTCTCCATGGTACCAGCTAGATCGTCTTTTGTAGGGTTGGGTTCTTGAGAAGGAGGCCCCAAGAATTCGTCACCGTACCCATGTTCATTGAAGTACTTATCGATGTTGGTAAATGTACCATCGTTGTCGTTGTCGGCATCGTCCGGATCCTGTGCCATATGCATGTCCGGATCCTGAGCCATATCCATGTCCGGCATGTCCGGTAGCATTGCGGGGGTCTTGCCATGGCTTGGCGCCGGCACGACTGGCGGTGTTGTCTGTGGGGTGGTGTCCCCCGCCCCCAAACGAATCTGGCTCTTCGGCCAAAGCATGGGCCAGCTTATGCAGGCGCTGAGGGTCATCACATCATCTTCGTCGGCCCCATGGGGTCGATACAGAGGTAACATGTCGTCGAAGACCGATGGCACCCGTACCAGTTGAACCCTATAAATGGTGGGTGGCATCTGATTACCGTGGAACACGCGGCTGCCCGGTTGAACGATTCTGCCCTTGGCGACATCGACCAACTCATCGTTCATGAAGTGCAGGAGAGTGCACAGAACATCGGTGGTGCCCTGTGAAAACATGTAGGGCGTCAGGGATGCCCAGTCAAAGGCAAGGAGATGAAGTCATCGACCGTGAGGCTTAATTAGTTACCATGATGGCGTCGAGCTCGGCTAATGTCGAGGCACTGCCAACGGCGGGCGTGCAAGTGACGGAGGGGTCGCTTGCTGCCGAGGTGCCGGCCGGCGTATTCTTCCCACACCCGGGTGTATTATGCTGCAATGCCGCTACCGCCGCGGGAGACACCAATGCCGCCTCTGCCAGAGACACCAATAGTGCCGCCGGCGCATTGCGCAAGTTGCTGCCCGTGAAGCTAGGAATCGGGGGAGGCCCCTATGGGCCGCCCGCAATCCACGCCTGTAGCCCAGAAACCAAGGTAGGCACAATGGCGGTGATCGTTGCTCCCAGTTGGTCTCGCACTTGCTCTTCGACGATCTCCGGAATCCGCCCACTTGTGCCTTGAGTTGTTGAACCTCGCGCTCCTAGCTTTCCGAGCTGGTCTTTCTCTCCTTTCGCCCAGCGGTATAGTACTCCGACCATTTCGTGGACAAGCCTTTGCCGGCCATACGACTGTAGCGACCAGACCTCAAACGGTCCAATCTCCGTGCTCAGGTGTCATCCCTGGATCAGTAATGCTGACACCACACAGTACTTGAAGGATTTGTAATAGAGTAGCACTCACACACTTATTACATTGAGAGACTCAAAAGAGAACTTATTACAAAAAATATGGCTTAAGGCCATCTAATTACGATAACAGCGAAAGACTTGGAAGATAAGTGAGTCCATCAACTCCAACGGCATCACTGAGTATAGAACCACGACCTAAAACTCCTTAATCATCGTCTGGAAAGTCTGCAACATTAACGTTGCAGCCCGAAACGGGTCAACACATGGAATATGCTGGCAAAGTAACACATGGAATGAAATAGGCTAATCTATATGCATATTTGGCTGGTGGAAAGCTCTATGGTTACAATTTGCGTAAAGCCAATTTTTCCCTACTGCAAAGGAATAAATTTTATTTAACTATCATGGTAGTTGTTAAAAATTGAGAATGGTTGACAGCATTCTCAATCCCAATTAAGCATCATCATTAAGCAAAACCCAACAAAATTAATTTTAGAGTAACATGTTGAGATTCACATGATAATCCAGGTACTAGATACTCAAGATGTCCATAACCGGGGACACGGCTAACCATGATTAGTTTATATACTCTGCAGAGGTTTGCACACTTTTCTCCACAAGACTCGATCTCCTCCGTTTGGTTTCTTGCACTACATGGTGTTTGAGAAACGGATGACCGAGACATAGTCTTTCAGAAGCGCTAGCACCTTACGAACGGGTAGACCGTACCAACCTACATCCCCTAGATCTGCTAGTCTACCACTGTAAGAGTTCGCATGACTTAGTCAACTATGCTAGAGCCCATAGTAGCTTGTGGCTGCACACGGAAGTTTCTAGCATGAATAATCTCATGATCCCTTTGAGCCTGGGTGGCGGTCCATAAAGAAAAACAGGCAATCGCTGGAATACCCAGGTGCCTCAATCCACCCAGATGTGTATTTAAGTTGCCACCTTAAGTAAACCATTAATTAACAATCTCACATCTGTCATGGATGCACTCACCCAATCCACATCTACTAGCATAACATGGCATAATAAGCAAACGTAGAAGTAACTCCCAAAGGTTTGATAATAACAGGTAATAGGTACTACCTCAACTACTTCCGAAACCCACAATTTAATTAGATCCTAATCATGCACTGTGTAAGGGTTGATCTAATGCAATAAAACTGGATAGAGGGAAAACATGATCAAAGTGTTACTTGCCTTGCTGATGATCCGGGAAACCTAGCGATTCGAAGTAGCAAGCGCTCTCTCTAGGTACTCTATCGCAAACAAACAAGCACACAATAAGTACCCAATTAATGCACAGGTAAAACTCAAATAAGAGATCTAACCAGAAAGTTCAACTTAAGAACTCCGGTTGGCAAAAAGAATAAAAACGAACGAAGCAACGAAAGACAAACGGCAAAAGAAAAAGGCTTCGTTTACTATTATGGATCTAGGGCAATTTTTACAGTGGCAAAAACTTGTTTGAGTTGGTTAAACGGAAAGAGGGTTTCGAGACGAAACTCCAGGCGCTTGAATCGCCTGATTCCGATAAACGAGCGAAAAGTTAGACTAAAACAAAAATCGGACCAGGAATCGCAATCAGAAAAATCACGGATTTAATCCGAGAAAACGAAAAACGATGAACGTTCGTTAAAATGAACGAACGGACGAACGCTCGCTAATTAAATAAACTGGAAAAACCGATCTATTTAAAAAAACCGAAACTAAAAAAATGAACAAAACCGTCGGAAAACCGAACGGTTTTTCGAGAAAAACCGGCGGCGGCGGATCCGATGGGCGGCGATGTCGGCGGTGGCGGCGCTCCGGCGGGCGGC
>NC_057800.1:475465661-475483624 GCF_018294505.1 Triticum aestivum | reverse complement strand
CGCGGCGGCACGGGCGGCGGGCGGCTAGGGTTAGGGTTTTCGGGCGGGGCGGCTTGGGCTTTGGCCTGGGGCCTCGGGCGCAATAAAAAGGCCCGGCCAGGAGGAGTCCTGGCCGGTTACGGCCCAAGGTCGGTTTGGACATTTTTTAAAAATAATTACTCTCGGAAAAAAAACAAAAGGAATACTAAACAAACTCCAAAAATCCCGAAATAAATTTTCCCCGGCTTCTAAAATCAAGTCGCAGAGGATGAACATTTATTTGGGGCCTAAATGCAATTTTGAAAAACTTCGTATTTTTCCTAAATTCAAATAAAATAGCAAATAAGACCAAAATAAAATCTTATTTGATTTTTTTATTAAATCCCCAATATTTCTTTATTTTGGGAAAGTCATTTTATTCCCTCTCTCAAAATTTTGTAATAGAAATAATTGAAGATAAAATTAATAAAATCAAATGATCCTATTTCCAAAATTTGAGAAAACTCAAATATGAAAATAACGAAATCCCCAACTCTCTCCGAGGGTCCTTGAGTTGCGTGAAATTTCTAGGATCAACCAAAATGCAACAAATATGGTATGCAATGATGATCTAGTGTATAACATTCCAAATTGAAAATTTGGGATGTTACAAACCTACCCCCCTTAAGATGAATCTTGCCCTCGAGATTCGGGTTGGCTAGAAAATACGTGAGGGTGATCCTTCAGCAAATCTTCCTCTCGTTCCCAGGTAGCTTCATCCTCCGTGTGGTGGCCCCACTGAACCTTACACAACTTGATAACCTTGCTGCGGGTGACCCGATTGGCATACTCTAAAATCTTGACTGGTTTCTCCTCATAGGTCAAATCACTATCCAACTGAATTGCTTCCAGTGGTACTGTATCTCTCAGTTGTATATCAGCCATCTCTGCGTGGCACTTCTTCAACTGGGATACGTGGAACACGTCGTGAACTCCCGACAATCCTTCGGGCAATTCCAACTTATAGGCTACCTCTCCCATACGCTCCAAAATTTGTATGGGCCTACAAAACGGGGCGCTAACTTTCCTTTAACTCCAAAGCGCTTAACTACTCGAAATGGTGATACTTGAAGATAAACTCGGTCTCCGACTTCGTAAACTATCTCCTTGCGTTTAGAATCTGCATAACTCTTCTGCCTGGACTGGGCTACCTTGAGCCTATCACGAATCAATTTCACTTTCTATTCAGACTCCTTTATCAGATCCGGTCCAAACAACTGGTCGTCTCCAACTTCATCCCAAGACAATGGGGTCCTGCACCTCCTTCCGTACAAGGCTTCAAAAGGGGCCATCTTCAAACTGGATTGATAATTGTTGTTGTAAGATAACTCTGCATATGGAAAATTCTCATCCCAGCTAGATCCATAATCTAGCGCACAAGCTCTTAGCATATCCTCCAAAATCTGATTGACTCGCTCAGTCTGTCCATCTGTCTGTGGGTGGAAAGCTGTGCTAAACTCCAGTCTGGTACCCAAAGTTTCATGCAACTGATTCCAGAAATTTGAGGTAAATTGGGTTCCTCTATCTGATACTATGCTCCTTGGAACTCCATGCAGACAAACGATTTTGGTCATATATATCTTTGCCAACTTTGCACTGGCATAGGTAGTCTTCACTGGAATGAAATGAGCTACCTTTGTCAAACGATCGACTACAACCCATATCGAGTCATAGCCTGAACGTGTTCTAGGCAATCCTGTAATAAAATCCATGCCTAGCTTATCCCACTTCCATTCGGGTATCGGCAATGGCTGTAGCAATCCGGCTGGCTTCTGATGCTCTGCCTTTACTCTCTGACATACATCACAAATTGCTACATATTCGGCAATATCCTTCTTCATTCCGTCCCACCAGAAAATATCCTTCAAATCCAGATACATCTTGGTATTTCCTGGGTGAATCGAATACGGTGAATCATGGGCCTCTTGTAAAATTAACTTCCTGATCTCTGAATCATTTGGTACATAGACACGGTCTTCAAACCATAAGGTATCGTGCTCATCCTCACAAAATCCCTTAGCTTTTCCTTTGCTCAGTTTCCCCTTAATAGAAGCAATCTCCTTGTCAGTCTTCTAGGCTTCTTTGATCTTATCCATCAACGTAGACTGAATCTCCAATGCTTCTACATAGCCTCTTGGAACTATTTCCAAACATAGCTCTCGAATATTTTTGGCTAACTCACTTGGTAAATCTCCCGTCATTAGGGTGTTGTCATGGCTCTTACGGCTTAACTCGTCAGCTACTATGTTAGCCTTTCCGGGGTGATAATGCAATTTCATATCATAATCCTTGATGAGCTCCAACCATCTCCTTTGTTTGAGGTTCAACTCCTTCTATGTGAAAATATACTTCAAACTCTTGTGATCCGTGTACACCTCGCAATGGTTTCCAATCAGAAAATGTCTCCAAGTCTTTAATGCATGCACTACTACTGCTAACTCCAAATCATGCGTAGCATAATTTAACTCATGGGGCTTAAGCTGTCGTGAGGCATATGAAACAACTCTTCCTTCCTGCATAAGAACTGCTCCAACTCCTCGACATGAAGCATCACAATACACCTCATAATCCTTGGTCTGATCCGGTAAAATCAACACTGGTGAGGTAATCAAACGTTTCTTCAACTCCTGGAAACTGGCCTCACATTCCTCAGTCCATATGAACTTGGTATCTTTCCTCAACAACTCCGTCATAGGCTTCGCAATCTTTGAGAAATTCTCAATAAACCTCCGGTAGTATCCTGCGAGTCCAAGAAAACTCCGGATCTCTCCAACTGTTGTTGGCGCTTCCCACTTGGTCACGTTATCAAGTTTAGTGGGATCTACTGCTATACCTTCTCCGGATATAATGTGTCCGAGAAATCCAACTTCTTTCAACCAAAACTCACATTTGCTAAACTTGGCCTATAATTGATGTTCTCTGAGCTTTCTGAGTACCAAACGCAAATGCTCCTTTTGCTCCTCTTCATTTTTCGAGTAAACCAGGATATCATCAATGAACACTATGACGAACTTATCCAAAACTCCATAAACACTTTGTTCATCATGTTCATAAAATATGTTGGTGCGTTAGTCAGACCAAATGACATAACGGTATACTCGTACATCCCATACCTGGTGGTAAAAGCTGTCTTGGGTATATCCTATTCTGGAATGTTCAACTGGTGGTATCCTGATGGCAGATCGATCTTGGAAAATACCTTAGCTCCTTGTAATCGATCAAACATATCATTGATCATCGGTAGGGGGTACTTATTCTTGATGGTTACTTCATTCAAACCTCGATAATCAACAACTATCCTTAACGATCCATCCTTCTTTTCCACTAGAAGTACTGGCGATCCCGAAGGTGAAGAACTTGGGCGAATATATCCTTTATCTAGTAACTCCTTAATCTGCTTCTTAATCTCAACCAAATCCTTTGCGGGCATCCTATATGGTCTCTTTGATATTGGCCCTGTGCCTGGCAAAAGTTCAATCAAAAGCTCAATATCTCTATCCGGTGGCATGCCTTGCAATTCCTCTGGAAATACATCCGGGAAATCCTTCACCACTGGTACTTCCTCCTACACAACTCATGTTAAACAATTTACTTGAGTCCTCTTTGGCACATGTCAGGATACAACCTTGATCCTTCTTCCTTCTGGGGTGGTTAGCAAGATCGACTTACTGGCGCAATCGATGTTTCCTCCATACATCGACAGCCAATCCATGCCTAATATCACATCCAATCCTTGAGATTCCAACACTATTAGGTCTGAGGGAAATACGTAGTTACCAATCCTTAATGGTAACCGATCACACCATAGGCTAGCCATATACTCTGCTCCAGGCGAGGTTACTAACATGGGTAACCTAAGGGCTTGGGTTGGCAGTTTATACTTATCCACAAATCCCCTTGATATATATGAATGCGATGCACCAGTATCAAAAAGAACGAGTGCAGTAAATGACTTAACCAAAAACTTACCAATTACTGCATCCGGCTGCTCTTCAACCTCCTCCATGTTAAAGTGGTTCACCTGTTCCCTATTGAATGGGTTCGGCTTCTTCCCAGAGCTTCCATTGCCATTTCCATTATGTGATTCAGGACATTCATTGGCATAATGTCCGGTCTTCTGGCACTTAAAACAAGTGACTTGGCTCAGGTCTCTCTTGGCTGGGGTCGATGGGTTGGTGCGGTTCTGGCCGTTACTTCCTCCATTCCCATTACCATTCTTGGTGCCATTGTGATTGTGCGAGCTACCTCCTCCATGGGTATGCTGAAAATGTCCTCCCGGTCTAGGGGTAAAATGTGGCTTCTGCTGAGCTCCTGAATTGTGCTTCCCTTGTCCATACTTCCTCTTGTGATTCTCATTCTGCTGCTGCTTCCCTTCAATCATAAGAGCATGATCTACCAACTCCTGGTAGTTGTTGAAGGTTGCTACCATCAACTGCATGCTCAACTCATCATTCAGTCCTTCTAGAAACTTCTCCTGCTTAGCTGCATCCGTAGCAACGTCATCTGGGGCATAACGTGCTAATTTACTAAAGTCCTCCGCATACTGGCCAACTATCCGTCCTCCTTGGCGCAAGTTGCGAAACTCTCGCTTCTTCATGGCCATAGCTCCTACTGAAACATGGGCAGTTCGAAAAGCTTGCTGAAACTGGTCCCACGTGATAGTGTCGACAGGGAAAGTGGCTGTGAAATTCTCCCACCATGATGCTGCGGGTCCTTCAAGTTGATGTGTGGCAAAATTCACCTTTTCCACATCTGTGCATCCTGTGGTGGTCAACTCCCTTGCTGTCTTGCGGAGCCAGTCATCTGCTACTACCGGCTCGGTGCTACTGGAAAACACCGGCGGATTCAGCCTAAGAAAATGGGCTAAGAGATCAATAGGTGGTGGTGGGTTGTTGTTGTTGTTCCCCTGATTTTGATTCTGGACTGGCAACTGCATCAATGTGTTCTGCTGTTGGATCAACTGGGTGAGCTCCGGTGGGAAGGTAAATCTGGGGTCAAGTCTCGGAGGCATCTGAGGTTTAGAAAAGATGAGATTTAAGAATAGAGAGGGATCTAAAGAGAAAACACTACCCATATGCACATGAGGCAAAAGAAAACAATTCACTTCATTCAATCAATCAAACAAGGACATATAATCGATCTAACTATCGCAAAAGTGCTCGGACTACTATGTTTACATGGTGGACTACTACTATTGATGAGGTGATCTACTAGAAATATTCTTCGGTTGCAGACTCCATGATATCTGCTCCAGCTTCATCAACATAGTCATCATCGCTTTCGTCTGGATCCGAGTCGGTGTCGTCGATGATGATGTAGTCTTCCGGGCGAATCTCCTTGGGTTCTTCTTCTTCTTCTATTGGTGTAGGGCCTCCCATAAATATTCCGATCTTCTTGATCAGATCGTCATTATTCTCCACTAATACTTCTATTTCCTCTTCATAATCTTCATGTGTAGCCTTGCGTTCTTCCTCCAGTTCCTTGATTCTTGTCCTTGCCTTCTTTAGATCTATCATGTCGGCGCACCACTGGTTCTCCTGACGTCGAATATGCTGGTTTAACTCTTGGATAAAAGCTGCAACTGATCTATCCTTCCTGGTGCTGATCATCTCCCAATGCTCATCTCGGCGCCCACAAATCTGGTTGATAGTATCCTTGAGATCATTGCGGTAGACTTCTCCAATGCGTCCCATGGTGATGTGAGCTGTCATGCTCTTTCCTAGACTCCAAGTTGGTGCATCAAAAGAAAACTCTATGGGCTCAGTGACTGGCATGAACGTCCTTCCTGGAACTTGAACTTGAATCATCCAGCGCTCTTCTTCAGGTAGAGTGGCATTGTAGGTTCCGGTGAAGCTTGGTACTCCTATGTTCAGGTATCTAGTGACTTCCTTCAAGTGACGTCCAAAGGGTGTATCTTCATCCGGTTGAGTGAACTTGTTCCTTGCATCCGCCATCCTAAAAGAGTAGAAAAGATGAGAAGTCAGAAAAGAGAGGAGAGTGAGTAGTGATCTAGGTCTTTAGCTTAGTGGTCGTGTCCTACAGTCAGCGTGTGCTCTGGTACCATCTTGTAGTGACCAGACCTCAAACGGTCCAATCTCCATGCTAAGGTGTCATCCCTGGATCAGTAATGCTAACACCACACAGTACTTGAAGGATTTATAAAAGAGTAGCAATCACACACTTATTACATCGAGAGTCTCAAAAGAGAACTTATTACAAAAAATATGGCTTAAGGCCATCTAATTACGATAACAGCGGAGGACATGGAAGATAAGTGAGTCCATCAACTCCAATGGCATCACTGAGTATAGAACCACGACCTAAAACTCCTTGACCATCGTCTGAAAAGTCTGCAACATTAACGTTGCAGCCCGAAACGGGTCAGCACATGGAATATGCTGGCAAAGTAACACATGTAATGAAATAGGCTAATCTATATGCATATTTGGCTGGTGGAAAGCTCTATGGTTACAATTTGCGTAAAGCCAATTTTTCCCTACTACAAAGGAATAAATTTTATTTAACTATCATGGTAGTTGTTAAACATTGAGAATGGTTGACAGCATTCCCAATCCCAATTAAGCATCATCATTAAACAAAACCCAACAAAATTAATTTTAGAGTAACATGTTGACATTCACATGATAATCTAGGTACTAGATACTCAAGATGTCCATAACCGGGGACACGGCTAACCATGATTAGTTTATACACTCTGTAGAGGTTTGCGCACTTTTCCCCACAAGACTCGATTTCCTCCGTTTGGTTTCTCGCACTACATGGTGTTTGAGAAACGGATGACCGAGATATAGTCTTTCAGAAGCGCTAGCACCTTACGATTGGGTAGACCGTACCAACCTACATCCCCTACATCTGCTAGTCTACCACTGTAAGAGTTTGCACGACTTAGTCAACTATGCTAGAGCCCATAGTAGCTTGTGGCTGCACACGGAAGTTTCTAGCATGAATAATCTCATGATCCCTTTGAGCCTGGGTGGCGGTCCATAAAGAAAAACAGGCAATCGCTGGAATACCCAGGTGCCTCAATCCACCCAGATGTGTATTTAAGTTGCCACCTTAAGTAAACCATTAATTAACAATCTCACATCTGTCATGGATGCACTCACCCAATCCACGTCTACTAGCATAGCATGGCATAATAAGCAAACGTAGAAGTAACTCCCAAAGGTTAGATAATAACAGGTAATAGGTACTACCTCAACTACTTCCGAAACCCACAATTTAATTAGATTCTAATCATCCACTGTGTAAGGGTTGATCTAATGCAATAAAACTGGGTAGAGGGAAAACATGATCAAAGTGTTACTTGCCTTGCTGATGATCCGGGAAACCTAGCGATTCGAAGTAGCAAGCGGCGCACTCCGGGTACTCTATCACAAACAAACAAACACACAATAAGTACTCAACTAATGCACAGGTAAAATTCAAATAAGAGATCTAACCAGAAAGTTCAACTTAAGAACTTCGGTTGGCAAAAAGAATCAAAAAGAATGAAGCAACGGAAGACAAATGGCAAAATAAAAAGGCTTCGTTTACTATTCTCGATCTAGGGCAATTTTTACAGTGGCAAAAACTTGTTTGATTTGGTTAAACAGAAAGAGGGTTTCGAGACAAAACTCTAGGCGCTTGAATCGCCTGATTCCGATAAACGAGCGAAAAGTTAGACTAAAACGAAAATCAGATCAGGAATCGCGATCAAAAAAATCGCGGATTTAATCCGAGAAAAAGAAAAACGACGAACATTCGTTAAAACGAACGAACGGACGAATGCTTGCTTATTAAATAAATCGGAAAAACTGATCTATTTAAAAAAACCGAAACTAAAAAAAACGAACAAAACCGTCGAAAAACCGAACGGTTTTTCGAGAAAAACCGGCGGCGGCGAATCCGGCGGGCGGCGATGTCGGCCGCGGCGGCGTCGCGGGCAGGCGGCACGGCGGCGCAGGCGGCGACCGGCTAGGGTTAGGGTTTTCGGGCGGGGCGGCTTGGGCTTTGTCCTGGGGCCTCGGGCGCTATAAAAAGGCCCGACCAGGAGGAGTCCTGGCCGGTTACGGCCCAAGGTCGGTTCGGACTTTGTTTGTTTTAAATAATTTCGCTCGGAAAAAAACCAAAAGGAATACTAAACGGACTCCAAAAATCCCGAAATAAATTTTCCCCGACTCCTAAAATCAAGCCGCACAGGATGAACATTTATTTGGGGCCTAAATGCAATTTTGAAAAACTATGCATTTTCCTAAATTCAAATAAAATAGCAAATAAGACCAAAATAAAATCTTATTTGATTTTTTATTAAATCCCCAATATTTCTTTATTTTGGGAAAGTCAATTTATTCCCTCTCTCAAAATTTTGTAATAGAAATAATTGAAGATAAAATAAATAAAATCAAATGATCCTATTTCCAAAATTTGAGAAAACTCAAATATGAAAATAACGAAATCCCCAACTCTCTCCGAGGGTCCTTGAGTTGCGTGAAATTTCTAGGATCAACCAAAATGCAATAAATATGGTATGCGATGATGATCTAGTGTATAACATTCCAAATTGAAAATTTGGGATGTTACAACGACCAGCTGATGATGGCTTACTGAGCTTATCCTTGTTTTTCATTATGTTCAACGCCCTATTTAAAGGGGTGTCGAAAGGGGAGCTTTGAGACGACCCCGCGCTACTACTTTCAGTGTCCTCCGGAAGGAACGTGAACCATATAGAAAATTGGCTTCATTAATTAGAGTGCAACCATATGGAGCTAATTACGCGGGGGTGTATTCCCTACCAGAACACGCTCAAGCGCCTTGGTCTTCAGATCCGTGGTAAGCTCCTTGGTTACTGGGTCCACCTTGTACCGGGCCCTGACATAGTTCCTGGTCTGCTTGTCACGGTATTTCTCGAAGAGGGGCGGTGGGCCTTGCTCGGCCTGCTCCGCGTCCTCCTTGTCCCATATAGGTTCCGCCACTCTGTAACCGTCGGGACCGAGTTTGTGGACCCCTAAGTTCAAGTCCCGCATCTCTTTCCCCCACTGACTTGATTCCACGGTTGCGTCGCTCTCGCACTTGATCTTGAACACCAGGTAGTCATCTTCGTTGATCGAAGGATGTTTCTCCTTGATCTTCTCATAACTATCACCTTTTTGAATCATTCTCTTCACCACGGCTCTCCAAGTAGCCAGGGCCGTGCTCATCTTCATGAGGGTGGCACTGTTCACTTTATTCCATGCGAGGCTTGTGTTTGCAAAGTCACTGGGGAACTTGTATCGTTCATGCAGCTTCGTGAAGAGGAGGTTGCGCAAATTCCCTCGGCCATGATGCCTTAGGTTCTCGGTGTTGATTGAGACGGTGCTCCAGGGAATGCACCCGAGCTGTACTGCGTACCCCTTGACTATTTCTGGGGGCGCCGTTGAATGCCCCTCGGAGGACACTTCAGTAAATTCCTCCTTGACGGTGCCGAGCATGTTCGGGCGCCAGTCCTTTCGTTGCCTCTTCGGTTGGCTGCCATCTGTGCATGCGCTGCCATCATCAATGGTGTCATCCCCGACGCCACTAGGGGTTGTGAAGTCAGGATCGGTGTCTTCCGCGATGTCCTCATAGCGGTGAGGTTCTTCCTCCATCTCCTAGGATAGCTCCCAGAATGCCTTGGCCGAACCGCCGGCCTCATTGTTGTGGGCCATGTTTCGCTCTAAATAGGAAAAAAGTTTGGTCAAAAAGTTGGTTATTGTCAAGGAACAAGATGTCTAAGTTGACCAAATAAACTAATTCTCGAGGAATGTCGCCAAAAAGTTGGCTTCCGTGTGCAGTAAAAAACTGAATTTTGGAAATCTACAGAATGAACAAGCTAAGGGCTGCAAATGCCCGCAAGGCTTGAAGGGTGACGGCATAATGGCTCAGTGTTATTTAAGGGTTGGTTTGTGAGGAATTATCATGGTCTCATCATTTAGGGTTTGTCGACACCGAGGCATCCTAAAAGCTAAGCTTTTATCATTTAGGGTTTGTCGATGCTGAGGCACCATAAATGCTAAGTTAAGTTTTCATCATTTAGGGTTTATCGATGCCGAGGCACCCTAAAATCTAAGGTTTTATCATTTAGTGTTTGTCGATGCCGAGGCACCCTAAAAGCCAAGGTTATATCATTTAGGGTTTGTCGAGGCACCCTAAAACATTTCTTTCTTTAAGCATGCTACATCCATCTCAAGTATTTATGGTCAAGGGTTAGCAGGGCCATCTAAATAGAATATGTGGTATGGGCTTTTTTAGTAGGTCATCCTACCAGATTAGGGTTTATCGATGACGAGCAACTGACATTAGTAATAACTATGAGTTGATATCACACTTCTATATGTATAACACAAGAGGCAGTTAATCCTACTTAATTAAGTACTAAGATACCCCGGCCCATGCATTAGTCGCAAGTACCCCATATGTCCTATTTTTAGCAAAGTCATGCTAAAATTCACGAAAAATTTCAGCATGACCTTTGCTGAAAATAGGACATATGGAGTACCCGAATTTGCCGGAACGGAAGTTAATCGACATTCCGGCAAACTCAAGGGCCTCTCGGGGTACCTGCAAAATCATCACGACACGATGGTCGGAGACAAAACCCAGCAAACTAGCAAAGTTACTGACGTGTTTACAGAAATTGTTTTCTGTAAAAGATGATCATCATCTTTACAAGTCTTTCTCAATGTGATCACAGAAACAAAGCAGCACCACAATGTGCCTCTAGTTTCATATGGATGAAAAGGCCACAGACCATATGGTCCTCTGCTTTCATATGGACAAAATAAAAAGTTCACACATTTAAATGGAGATGAAAAAGGATAGTAGGAAATGAAAAAGAATTGTGCTCAAAGAACAATGGTAACAACAAAATATTGAAACCTTTGGTAAGCATTATATTACAAAAAAACAAGATATGCAGTACTATAGAATATCCATCACCAGAAAACAAGACATGCATAGGCTATATTTGAAACAAGATATTGTGCCAATCTTTGTTAACTGAAGCTAAGATGATAAGTATATCTAGAGTGCATTAGCTATGGTTCTTATCTAGCTAAAATAAAAGGAGAAAATTTCTTATTTACACCTCACAAATATTTTGGCTTGTTGATCTAAGTAGAAGGCATTTTTGTCATCGGTGCTAGTCAGATCTGAACCTTACATCAAATACACTTCTGAATGTTCACTGGAATTTAGAGAATAGATTGAGAGAGTTAGCAGCAGCAAGAAGTTGAGGTTCAGACTCTGAAGAGGAACAATAGGGGTGCAAGGAGAAATGTAGGTTTTGCTTATTATGAATACTACAATAGAAGGAACTTGCATAATGGCTTTTGAGCTGTTTGAAAGAAAAAGACTTTCAGTCTTATGCTTTGTTCTACAATTTTCATTCAAATGATTATATGGCAAAAATTATTTACTACTCCCTCCGTTGTTTTTATAAGACGTTTTAGACAGCTGACCCTGAACTGTTTTAGGTAGTGTCTGAACTGAATAAAACTTCTTATAAAAGTGAACAAAGAGAGTAGTTCCATATATAATCTGCAATACCAACTACAGTTTAGAGTTTATCAGATGCATATCCCTTGGAAGTCCCAAGTCCGAACCTCATGACACTAGATGTTTTCAGTCCATGATCTTCACAACTTTCATTTTCTATCAAGTTTTTTTCTGTCAAATCAATTGAGGGATTACTCTACCTAAATATTTCTAATGGCTATACAACACAATGATACACCACAATAATTTCAGTATAGATTGCAACACTAGGATAGGGTAAGAAGCAGAGCACACTACAAAAAAATACCCTTCCGTGATGATACGTGTTTGTCACAGTAGGTCGCGTTTTTTGTCATGGATGTACATCCATGACGATTTTATGACAGAATCAAGATAGTCATACATGTGCTATCGTAGAAGTGTTCCATGACATTACCAAAATTATCATCACGGAAGTGTCCACTTCCATGATGATAAATCGCGCATCACAGAAGCGCTTTCGTCAAGGGTGACCGACACGTGGCATCCACCGTAACGGAACGCCGTTAAGCTAGCGGGTCGGGTTTTGGATCCGATAACCCGTTAACAGCATCGACCAATGGGGATTTTCCACGTGTAAAATCATCATTGGCTGGAGGAAACACGTGTCGGCTCACCGTTGGGACAGATGTCATCCGCTCATTGGACCGAAGGCGCCTATGATACGGCAACACATGGGACGGCCCAATAGAGGCCCATTCCTGTGAAAAGGCCGGCCCGTTTGACTTGGTCAAAAGGTGGCGGGCTAGCCCACGGAAAGCCTGTTAACGGCCTATTCGCATATAGCCCATTTACAGCCCACTAACCCAGGGCCTGTTACGCCCTATCCGAATTAGGCCTAGTAGCGTCATCTGGGCCGTCCAATATGATTCAGCCCATTTTAACTTTCGGCCCATGTGTGGCCCATGACTTCTTTCGGCCCATATGAGGACCTTTGTAACTCTTGGCCCATTAACGGCCCGTGGTGAAACTGGCCCGTAATGAACAGTGTATCACTTTATACCCATTAACGGCCCGTTATTCCATTGGGCTGTTTCCAGCCCAAGTTATCTTTCGGCCTTCTCAAGGCCCATTGATTCTTGGGCTCATTTGCAGCATTCAGTTACATACGGCCCGTTACTGTCATTTTCTGGTTGTGGGCCAAATTCAGCCTGTTGTTACAGTCGGCTCGTTTGCGGACCGTTAATACGTTGGGCCATTTTCATGTAAAAAAACCCTTTGGGCTATTTTCATAGAGTTATCAAATACGACCTATTAACAACCCGTTATGGTCCACGAATAGTATGGCCGATGATTGGCGAAATGATGATGCGCCCTGTAGAAGGCCCATGGATCCTACGGCCCGTATGAGGCCCATGGATAGTACGGCCCGTAGAAGGCCCATGGATCGTACGACCCGTAGAAGGCCCATGGACCCTAAGGCCTGTATAGAAGGCCGATGGATCCTACGGCCGGACGAAGGCCCATGAATCATACGGCCTATAGGAGGCCCATGGTTACAACAGTCCGTGTGTTGCCATGATTATTTTGGCCTAGTTACCAAAAATAGGCTATTGTGGCCACTAGAAAAAAACAGAAAAAAAACTGCAGTGACTACAAGCAAACAACTAAACAAGACAATAAGGAAATAAATAAGCAAGCAATTAACGCTAGCCTATTACCGCTATTAGACATATTACATCCACTGGGCATCAAAGTTCGCCACCAGTGCAAATATAGGGAACAAAGCAGCACATTACATACACTGGCTGTCAAAATTGGCCACCAGTGCAAATAAACGCGGCAGCAAAACAAGAGCATAACTGAAACAACTTCAGAAGAGCTCAAGAAACGTTATCCTGGGTATCCACCATGCTGGCAATAAGCTTAGCAATCTGATTAGCTTTGTCCTGTTTGATGCTAAAATCCTCCAACACTTGCTGTTGCACCAGAAAGTATGCATCTGAATGCTCCAAGGACTTCTGCAGTCCTTCTGCTTCTTGTCGCAGCACAGCTGATCAATGTCTTTCAGCTTGTAGTTGAGACTCAAGAAACCGAACTGATTCAGATAGTGAGTTTGAATAGCTTGTGCAAGCGGTAGTGGCCAGTAATTCGAACACTAAACCAAGACAGGACTTTGGGGTTGTCTCGCTGTCTTCAAGATAGTCTTCCTTAGCTGTTTTATCAGCTTTGTTGGAGACCAACAAGGATGTGTCACTATCCTGAACCTTATCTTCATTACTTCCTTTACCATTGCTTAATAAGGCACTCTTCCCAATATTCTATTAGCATTCTAAAAGAAGAAACAAGCAGACACATAACAAGTTTAGCATGTACTAGTATATGAAACTCATTTCGATGAACCAGTTCATTAGTAAGGTGGACAGGATTAAACTACCAAGTCTTCTATTGCCAAGTACTAGTACATAATAAAAGCATCAAACTAACATATATGTATGTCCTATGGTCACTGCATTGTCTTGCCAAATCAAAAAAGAGACACGGTTCAAATCATATCAGTTGAAGACAAAGCAGTAGTGAAAGAATACAAAGCGTGGGAAACTACACGGCACAACAAGATTTTAGATGGGTACCACGGGTCTACATGTACAACAACACTATTGGCTCTGTTGTGATGCTAGTAATGTGCATGATATGAAAGTCAACTGTATACACAATTGAAATTGAAATCAACAGAGCTATTGATAAGAGCAAACCTGTTAAAGAAACATGCGTGAACATATCTGCTGTGCCATTGGAGTTTCGATTGGATCCTTCAATTTAAAGATAAGTTTGTATGAGTAAATACAGTGATACAAGAGCAAAGTAATCATAGTTAAAAAAGGTGCGCCTAAGCGAGCGCTTAAGCGCGCCTAGGCTCTAGGCGTTGGCAAAACGCATTGCGCATAACTACGCATAATCTGTGCATAACTGCGCATAAGCATGCGCTTTGGTCAGTAAAGTGCAAGGCGGTGGCAAAATGCACAATTAACGCCTAGTACTTTTTTGAACTATGATAGCAATGGAATCTTAAATTAGAACAGTTGTTCTTCAGGTTTAGGCACTTGTTCTACATGAACAGAGTACAGTAAGACGCAAGAATATAATACTTAAAAATAGAAAATGAGTTCATAGACCTTATGGCATTCTTGGTTCGGGACCAGTACAGAACAAGGCGTTCCCAGTCATCGTCCAGTAAATGTGTCTCAGGAGAACGTAAGGGAATTTGATGAGTTTCTTTGCCGCTGAAGTACGTTTTCTTCAGGTAATTCCGATACTGCCACCAAGCATTCTTGAATATAGCAGAGCTATTAGCACAGGTTACCTCATCCTGAGTTTCCAAATCGGTCCTTCTCTATAGAGAAAAATGGGAAAATTTGTTGTATTACAACCATCATGGAGGTAGGATGTATGGGAAGAAGCAAAGTAATTGCCATGAATAACATTACTTACACATAACTCCTGGACAAACACCTGCAACTGGCATTTTCCTTCATCTTCAGTATAATATTTCCAAGGTGGGAAGATACACACATACGATTTAACAACATCAAATGCGATAGATGCTAAACTACGACTAGTTGGTTGTGCTTCCTCCACAAGAATAGGCGTACTAACTGGTGGAGTTGGGGTTCGCCGTGATAGTACTGGCCCTTTGGGCACTGGAGCTGCCTTACTAACTGCTCTTATTTGGGAGCTCTATGGTGGAGATGGTGTTGTGTCAACAGGAACTGGGTTACTATCGACTGGGGTTGGGGTTAGATTGGGTGAAGCTGGTTCTCTGTCCATCGCAGTAGGGGTACAATCTGCGAGAGTTTGGGTTATCTGTGGTGGGGCTGGTTCTTGTGCATGTACAACTAGGGTGCTATCTCCACCAAGAGGTAGCACTGTTTTATTTGAAGACCGTGTTTTTAGTCCGCTAGATACTGGCATCACCCGCCCCTATTCAAATGGCTGATAAACAGGAAACATAGTTGAATGTACAGACATTGTATGAGAGACAGATGCAATAGATAGTGTGGAAAAAAGAGGTCATGAAATAGTTGACATGTATATTGTTTAACTAAAACGGATAGCCTGACATAATTTCACATATATGATGTCTATCTAAACTGGATAGCATAGCATAACATAATTCAAAGATATGATGAATAACTAAACATGATCGCATGACATAATTCACCTACATGTTATCTAAGTAATTAGGATCGCATCATTTAATTCACATATGTGATTTATATGCTAAACAGAGGGCATTCAATATGATGTTTGAACTAAGAACATGGTGTTGAATATTGTGTATATGATGTCTAAACTATGCAATGCAAGACACCGTATGCATGATATGAGTAGTATAACCATGCCAAGTTAGAGCATACACCTCAGTGGGGGAATAGGATTGGTCATCTATCTCTGAATCCATCTCCGAGGAGCTATCGAGAACAAGAGATCTGCTTCGACAGGTAGCACTGTCTGCTCTGAAGGCCTTGTTTTCACTCCAGATTTTTCCATCTCCCACCCAAATGGCTGATTCACAGGAAGAGTAGTTTAATGTACAAACATTGTCGACAAATGGAAATGTAATGAAGAAAAGGATGGGCAAGATATCATTCAAATATATGATGCCTAGTTAAACAGGATGGCATTGCACATTTCACATATATTATGGCTGGCTAAAAGACATGAGAATGCATAATTCCCATATATGATATAGAAACTAAACATGTGGCATTATAGAACATGTCTAAACTAAGAAGATGACATATATGATGTCAAAAGTAGGCACTGCAAGGCAACATATGCATGATATGACTAACATCATCATGCCAAGGTAGAGCAAACACCTTGGGGGGTAAATAGGAGTGGTCAGCGACGTCTGAATCCACCTCAGAACAGATATCTTCCTCTGGATTACAATCTGGAGAGGGGTGGGGATGGTTTGCCATTGAACCCACCATGGAGCAATGTCTGCATGACATTGTATTGCCGTGCAAAACTCTTCTATTTTTCTCTACATGTTCAGCATGACTGTGTACAATATCTGACATGCATACGAAAAAAATATGGTGAGATTATGTAAGGAGAGCATGCAGAAATTTAGAGTGATGGTAACAACCAGTGGATCGACGTTTTTCCGTTGAACCAAAATAGCCCTAATGGATCGACGTGAATATATAGTAATAAGTGATGCAACAAGTGTACAACCTCTTTGCCGTAGCCATGTCGACCTCAGCATCATTGGGTTGGTCGCTGAAGCAGTTGAGGCAGAGGTGGCTATTGGAGGTGTGGAGGAAGATCTGAGGAATCTGTAGACGGCGTCCAGGGCACTGCTCTGTTCTGATGGATCGTTCTGTCGTTGGAGCAGCTCCGGTGAGCCGTAAGACGTCAAGGCTGAAGCAGCACAAGACAGACATCGTCAATCTCAAGTGGGATTCTAATAGCATCTCCAATAGATGATGTAAAATGGATGTAAAATTAACATCACCAAAAACCACGTGACTACAATAGATGAGGTAAAAACTGTTGACTCTGAACTTAACTGTCGAAACTGAAATTTACTATGGAATCTGAATGCTACTGTTGAAATTGAACGCAATGGTAGAAGAGAGGCACTTGACATGTAGTTTAGGGAGGGCCTACAGTTCATCTTCAACCTGCACCCCCCTGAGCCGCCAGCCACCACCGGCCGAACCGCCGGCCCTAGCACCGCCTCGCCGCCCCAAAACAACTCGCCACCGCCGCCCCGGCCAGCCCTCTAGGCTCCCCGCCCCCACCCTAAACCCTAAGATAGATACTGGGGTACCTCTCCGCTGAGCCCCCATCCCCGCTGCGGGTGGTTCTTCCTTAACTCCGGCGAGCCCCCCAACCCCTGAAATTCGACTGACCCAAAAGTCGATTCAGTCGACTGAAGTGTGGCTTAATCGGAGCAGAGCAACAACACGAGCGAGGGGGAGAGCAGCAGTAGCTGGGCGAGCGAGCGATCGAGCGAGAGCCGAAGCAGCAGCAACAGCACGAGCGAGTGAGTGAGAGCCGGAGCAGCAGCAGCAGATCTGGCTGGTATGGACACCGCCGCCGAAGGGGCCTCATACTGGGGGAGAGCCGCCGTGGAGATGTCGCCCGCGGCGCCGACTTCAAGGTAGCTGCTCCATGGGGGTGCGGGATGGAGCACCGTCGGTGCCGGGAGGTCGAGTTAAGGAGAAGGTGTGATGCGATGAGTGTGCAACCTCTTTGGTGGCGCCGAGTAGGCCTCGGCTTCATCCAGGAGTCGGTGAGGATGCTGCGGTTCCGGTGGAGCAGGTGAAGGCGGCGCTGTGGGGATGGAGCAGCCGCGATAGACGAGGCGATCGTCGGAGCAGCTCCTTGGAGGTGGAGGACGGGGCGGCTGAACCGGCAGGACAGAGAGATGGACGACG
>NC_057800.1:475463016-475465437 GCF_018294505.1 Triticum aestivum | reverse complement strand
GAGCTGTTGCGGTGGACGACATCGTTGGGGAAGAGGCTCCGGCTGGGCAGTGGTGACGTGGCAGACGGAGGAGGGTGGGGTTTCGCGGCTGGAGCAGAGAGGTTATGGCAGCCTGGGATTTCAAATGGCGAAAAGGGGGCGATGGGAGGGGGTGAAGCATGACTTAGTGACGCGCTTGTCCAAAATGTAGGGTGTGTTACAAAAGTACCCCCCACCGATTTGAACTAGCGGCCCTTTCGGCTCAGGGTTAGAAGGGGGATTTCGCATGTCGGGATTTGGCAGCTCGAGGGAGTTTTCACGCGCGTTGTAATTTCGGGATAGCAAGGCGCGGGTTGTGAAGGCGCCAGTTTTGGGAGCACGATATCTGAATTTTCGGGATATAACAAGACGTGGGTTCAATTTTAGGGACAAGCCTAACGTGTAGTAATATTGTACTTGTACGTACCAAATCAATTCACACTTCCCTCAACCAAAAAGAAAACAAAAAAATAAAACTATTCACACCACACAAAGAGAGAGTCTTGCCCCGTTTTACTATACAAATGCTATTCAAAGCTACTCCCTCCTTCCATCTATATAGGGCCTAATGCGTTTTTCGATGCTAACTTTGACCAAATATTAGAGCAAGGATATATGACATGCAACTTACACAAAGCACATCGTTAAATTCGTCTGTGAAAGGTTCTTTCAATGATATAATTTTCACATTGTGCATGTCATGTACTATTAATCTTGTCAATAGTCAAAGGCGGTCTTAAAAATCTCATTATGCCCTATATAGATGGAAGGAGGGAGTATGAATCCATGTTATGTCCGAGTAAATTTTTTTGCTTGCTGTATAATGCATGTAACCTACTCATACCAACATTTTAGTGCATTCCAAATGTCTATACTACCGCTGCAATTCGAACTAAATTTGAATTCGTTTCTCTATTTCAATAAGAATCTACAATCATGATTGTTGCCAACTTCAACCATCATAGTTTCCTTGCTATCCGCCAGATATAAATCGAACGGCCTATAATGTAGGATGGCAGGCACACCATCATCAACAACTCCGTTTTTATAAGAGTAGAGATAAAATATATTAAATGTAGTATAACATGTTCATAACCACACCATGTGTATCACCATTATATATATATATATTCACACATGCGTCAGTTTGAAACACTATGATAAATTCTTCAAATGTCCGAATTCACTTTTTATAATGAAGTAATTCGTCTTTTACACCCACACAACCTTCTTATCTTTGTAGCTAGCGCTAACTTTCTCTTGTGCATGCACACACCCGCATCCCTCTCACCCTCCCTCGGCATTCTCTAGCTCCATCGCACAAATTCGTCTTTTCACTTTAGGTCGTTCACCCACGGTGTGTGCAGGCCCCCAGCTCCTTCTTTACGGCACACATCGATCGATATGCCTCTCTAGCCAGGTGTGCCTAGCACAAACACAAGCTTCCCCTCTTCTCTTGTCACCGTCCATGCCTCACTCCCACCACTCTTTTCATCGTTCTCGTACTCGCACACTCCTCCCCCCTCAATATAGTATGCCTCTCGTACCATACATGCATCCCTCTCTTTCTATCCTTCTCCTCGTGCCTCATTTGCTTCTAACACACACATGCATGCATACCGATCGATCTCCCAACATATACCTAGAACGACTTTAACTACCCCCCCATCGATCGACGTACCTCACAAGTTATATCTCTCCTTTCTCTAACAAAGGGAGATTGATCTTCCTATGTAGTTACGTCTGCTTACCACAGCCACATCGTCCCCCCCTAATCATTCGTGCATGCCTCCGGACCCATCTCTCACATGCACGTGCACAGACAACAAGAAGCCATCTCCTCTCTTATTGATATCGCAGGCGTGCCCTCCGTTTGCCTAGCAAGCCTATCCCACCATTTGTTAGAAGCAACTCCACTACCACCCCCTCCAACACTCTAGCTTTGTCTCTCTCCCAACCTTATTCCTCTCCTGCACATATGCATGGATGCCGATCGATCTCCCTTAATACATGAGGCAGATTGATCTCCTTAATACATGAGGTACGCCTCTCTCGTCCTCCATACATATACCAGCCATTGTACCTCTATAGTTAATTGGGCCTCCCTCTTCCCCCACCACACACCGATAGTCGAGCGCTGCAGGTAGGTATCCATGCCATAGAGACAAACTGCACATGTCCCATCTCACATTCCAGTAGGCCAGCCACTCTATATCTTGGACATGGGCACACACAAATTCGATGGCACTCTTTATCGGTCGCACGCGCGCACACACACACACACACACATCATCCCTCTATTCGATTCTATGGATACCTCAAGCCGATGATACCTCCACTCTCTTCTCGTGAATCGCCCCCTCTATATATATGTTATATCCAGGACTCTATTTCACACACATT